>NW_012106919.1:4757544-4835312 GCF_000951045.1 Mandrillus leucophaeus | reverse complement strand
CTCCCTCCCTTCCTCCCCCCTCCCTCCCTCCTTCCTCCCTTCCTTCCTTCCTTGCTTCCTTCCTTCCTTCCTTCCTTCCTTCCTTTCTTCTCTCTTCCTTTTTAATAATGGGAAGGCGTTGCATATATTTAAAGGCTTAGAAAGAACACAGTCAAGAGGAAAGGATAATCAATACAGTGAGACTTCCAAGAGGGTAGGAATGCAAAGAGTAGGATAAGCTGGGGGGCAGGCAGCCCCTCCACTGGAGCAGGAAAAGGAAGTCAGGATGCATGCAGGTGTCAGTAGTTTATGTGCTTACTATTGGAAGCTGAGGGACTTCCTGTGTAGTGGCTCTTATCTTATCTGCCAAGTAGGAAACAAAGACCTCTGCTGAGAGCTGGAGATGAGAAGAAGTTTGAAGGCATGAGAAAAATGGAGAAGGTTTGAAATAATTACAGAAAGCAGGAAGGAGATGACAAGGGAAACCAAGACGGTTTCTGGGAGGAATTAAGAGCATATATAATGGCTGGAGATCATGACTTTAGAGGAAGCCAGTCTGCCCTGTTCTCTGACTTCCTCTACCACCACTAAGTGCTCAGCTGCTTGGATACAGATGTGGAGACAAGTGTGACTGGCTTCATCCAGGGCTGAGGTTTTGCCAAAAGTGGTGATTAAGTATGAGGGACAAAGGAATTTAGAGTCTTGGCAAAAAAAAAAAAAAAAAAAAAGTTATTGAATGATGGGCTGTGGAATATAAGCTGGATACTAGAGAGAAGTCAAGATAGAACAGGATGGGTGAGCTCAGAGCAAGCAGGGAGGACTACAGAGGGGAGAGAAGAAAGAACAATGGTGAGAAGAGTTGAACCATCTCACAGGAAGGTGAGGAGCTGGTGGAGAAAGAGTGGGATGTCGAGATTATCTTTTTGGAAGCGGAACAATTATGAGTGATGACCCTCCAGAGGAGGAGGACAAGGGAGTGAATGGTGGAAGTGGAGTGGGGGTGAAGGCCACTGGAAGGAATGCACTCAAGAAACTGGGGAGCTAGCAGGCTGGCAGGTCAATGTCCACACGCTGTCATCCAGGAGAATCGTAGGGACGTGAGGGTAGACGAAATATGTGAGTCCAGAGCCAACGTCTTTGATCAATGATATGGTAGGAACTGGAGGTCCAGTGATGACAGCAGTCAGTCAGGGAAGAGGGCCCAAGGCAAAAAAGTACACGCCTGCAGGAGGAGCATCTTCTCCCATTGTCCACGTCAGCCCTGGAAGACGTGAATCTTCATAACACAGGGAAACCAAGACCTTAGAGGGTAAACCTTGTGTTCTAACTCCCAACGGGTAAGTGGCAGAGGCAGCACATGAATCTCCCTGCCTCACAACCTGTGTCACATGTGGATATAGCTGCCCAGGTAGTCGGTGTCTGGCCCAGAATCTCATCTTGGCTCACCTCACCCCTCTGCTGGTGGAGAGTCGGTTATGAATCCAGGGAGGGTGACGTGTTTCCTTTCCACCAGCAGGCCTTGACAAGACCGTGATTTGCCATGGCCAGTGGGGTGACTGTATTTGGTGTCCCCATGACTGGAATGTCTACTGCAATCCTCAAGAGAGGAAGCCTCCAGCCTCTTCCTTGTGGGGTGGCATGACAGCCTGGCTGTGCTGGCTGGGAGAGGGGACCCAGGAGGTCTAACTCCTCCATGTACACATTTCCAGCCAGTCTCCTGTTTTCAGTGCAGGTTTCAGCTCTACTAGACACACGCAAGTCCCAAGACTTGGTCCTAGGGGTGAGATCATCATATCTCCTTCATATAACGCTTTGCCAGCTCTGCTCAGCAATGGTTTTCTCTTCCTTGTCTTTGTCCATGAGAGTTTATATTTTTCTTATTCCTTTGCTACATAAGAAATACATTTCTTATTCCTTTATTCCATAAGTCTTTTAAGGGACTTAGAGAGAAAGCAGGCACAAATGTGTCAAAGTGACATTTTTTTTTAACATTTTATGAAGATAATGTGTTGAAGGGACAGTTGTTAAGACCATATTGGGTCGACATTAGAGAAACCATAGAAAAACAAAACCTAAAAGGGTGGCAAAAGTCAGGGCTGTTCATTATGTCCTGGCTCCATCAACAACCAAAAGCAAGCCCTGCTGCAGGATCCCCTCTCTGAGCCAAGCATGGGGCCATGTTGGACTCTGATGTCTTTTAAAATGGCAGGAGGCACTAAAGGTGAAGAAGGGCACACTAGCACTCCTCAGACTCAATGTCCCTCACCACCTGCAACCAAGCCTCGCCCTCAGGAAGCTGGTGACAGAGGGAGAAGGAGGCAGGGGTGTGCATGGGTAGGGATGCAGGAGCTAGGTGCCTGACTGCCACATGAGGCTTGAGGCAGGAAGGCCTCCTCTGGGGATGGGGGCTCCGCCTCTGCTGTTATGGAAGGAGTCTGGAGAGCAGCTAGGGAGAGTTCTGCTGGCTGCCACGCCTGCTTCCCAGAACAAATCGCTCAGGGAAAGGGTTGGTTCTGCCCCCAGAGGTGCTTGAAAGGGTGGAGCTGGCGAAGAAGAAGAGACTGTAGTGTGTCGGAAGATGACAGCATTTAGAGTTGGAATGTGGGAGTTCAATTCTTGGCTCAAACTCTTCAGCTCTGTGGCCTTGGACACACTGTTTAACTCTCTAAGCCTAGGTTTCTATTCTGTAAAATGGGGATAATGTGTTCCCCCCATACAGTTGCTGTGAGGGTGAAATGAGGCAACTCTGCACTTGACACATTGTAGACACCTGAAAGTCACATGTTAAAATATCCAGACTGACTCTAGTCCAGGTTCCCCTGAATCTCCCTCATCCCCTACCCTCACTCCTATTCCTTTCCATAGTCATAGAAGGGCGTCCCTCTACTATTGTCATGGACACACCAAAAGGGGTGGGACCTGTGAAAAGACCCTCCCCTTTCCCCTTCTCCTATCAGAAGATGCTCAGGCCCTCCTAGTTTCTCACATCTTGGGTACTTTTCAGAGATGCCAGGAGGAAGTGGGTTTGAGTGCCCCTTCGTACCCAGCTTTCTGAGCCCACCCAGAAAGGGAGATGAGAGCCCTTGAAGCAAGTAATATCTATCCCCCATCAGAGTCTCCAATTTGCTCCATGCCTTCCTCCTACCTACTTTACAGTCTGGCTGGGGCCATGTGAGGCAGAAAGACATCTTTTGCCCTGCAGAGACTCCCATCCCTTCTGGAGGCATGTGGCCAAGAACTGCAAAGCCCAGTCTCCCAGGCAGTAGTCTTGGGGCAAGAAGCATGGGACAGGTGGGCTTGCTCTGTTCTGACTGTCTTCAGCAGTGGGGCCTCTGCAGTGCTAGACCTTGGGGGCCCCTGGGTTGCAGTGGAAGATGACAAGGCCTGAAATGTGGTTACAGGGGCCCACAGCACCCGCAAGGTCACAGGGGCACATGACCATGAACACACATGTGGATTCTCACACTTTTATCCTTATCCCCATATACCTGCTCATGCACAGACAGGCCTAGAACCATCAGCCTCTTCCTACCCACAGCCATCATCAGAGAAAGGCATGTTCCAGGGGCTAGGAGAATGGCTCTCTTTATAGATTAACGGTTGAGTTTCTGATTCCTCACTCAGAGGTGCAGAGAGACACACCCTGGTTGCTTGGGAATGAAATGCCTTCTCCAAATATCAACAGTATCACCCCTGTCATCCCCTGCTCTCACATGAGCTCACCATGGTAAGGATAAGTGGAGAGGTCCTGGAGGGACGTTCACAGGTAGAGATAGGGTTAGGCAGGTTATCACATTCCCATGGTGGCCTGTCTTTTGCCAAAGCAGCACAGATCTGCCTCCATCCCATGGAATCCTGGTTTCTGTTATGGGTGCAACACCATGGGGCTTCACAACATGGTGGTGGGCCCCACAGTCCCTCTGGAAAGGAACATTCCCATCCCGGACCAAGCAGCTCTCAAGTAGGGCTGTTTTCTTGTGTGCGTGTTGGGGGAGGGTGGATTTCCTGGGATGTCCCTACTGCCAAGTTCTGCTCCTTCCTACAGCAATTCCTACAGTAATTCCAACTCTCCAGCTATTGGGGCTCCCAGGGGTGTCTAATTAGCATTCCCTGGGCCACAAAGGTCTTCTTGATCTCCGCCAGGGCTGACTCCCATGGAAGTCCTGCCATCTCATAGAGGCATCACTGTGCAACGAGGGAGACAAGCCCTGGTGTCAGGAGCCCTAGGGGCCGGTATTAGGCTTGCCACCCACTGGCTGTGTGCTTTGAGTTATTATCTTTCTGAAGCTCAGGTTCTCACCTGTCTAAAGGGGGAAACACGTGCCCAACTCCCTGCGCTGCTATGCGGATAAAGTGAAATGACATATGAAAAGTATTGGACTCATCCTGGGCTTTCACGCAGGAGGGTGGATGGCTGAGTCCACTGTTGATTATCTTGCACATGAGGTGGGGCGTCAGTACCTTACTACCCCAGCAGAGATCTGACCGTAAGGGAGGAAGATATTTAAGCCTTTCCAGACAGGATACCTTCTGGGGGTGGTTGGCCTCATCTTCCAGAGGGAGCGGTCCAGCTGGCTGGTAAGTTTCCTGGGAAAAGAGAAGGTATTTAACTGGTTTGCCCACCTTTGGTCCAGATCAGTGCTACTTAAAGTATGGGCTGTGGCCATGCCTCACTGTAAAATGTTTCTGGACAGCCGTGAGATAAATACAGGAATTAAAAGGGAGTCCAGAAAATATTTTAGAAATTTGGCAAATTGCTGAAACATCCAAGCGGCATCCAATATGGCCATACCCTTAGTTGTTTTTATAAAATTTTAGTTTTCTAGTGATTCATTTTTATTGTATTTTTATTGATTAGGAACAGATTGGAGGCAAAACTTGGTCCTTTATATTGTTCAGTAGTCCTGGATGTAACCTGGGCCTCAGGGGGCTGGAGGAGGGGCTCACTGTGTACCCATCCCCTATCTCCCCAATAGCTGCTCATCCTGGCACTTCCAGCAGCCAGGACAGGCGGACTTCCTCGGCCCAGATGGAGGGTTCTGTTCATAGGAGGCCAGGAGGACCAGGAGGACCAGGAATCCAATCTCTGGCCTGAGACAGAGAGCAAGGAAGGGATGCAGCTAGGGCAGGCAGCAATGAGCTCAGGGGACTGAGAAAGGTGACTTTGGAACACCTATTCACAAGCCCATACTGTGCTTCCCTGTTGCCCAGGCTGGAGTACAGTGGCGTAACAATGGCTCACTGCCAGCCTGGACCTCTTGGGTTCAAGTGATCCTCCTGCCTCAGCCTTCTATGTAGCTGGGACTACAGGCATGTGCAGCCACGCCTGGCTAATTTTTAAATTTTTTGTAGAGATGGGATCTCAGGTTCTTGTTATGTTGCCAGGCTGGTCTTGAACTCCTGGGCTCAAGCAATCCTTCTGCCTCAGCCTCCCGAAATGCTGGAATTACAAATGTGAGCCACTGCACCAGCCCCTTCTTGTTCCTTGACTTCTGTGATGCTCAGGGCTGAGTGCTGTGTAGCCAGCAGGACCATTTTAGCTTAGGTTGTTAGCCCCTCCTTCAACATGGCTTTGAGTTACAACGTTTACTGGTGTTATCTTAAATACATTTTATATTAAATTGCTTTCTTTTAGAGAACAAACAGGGTATCACTTAGAAATAATAAACACTAAAGAATTTGTTAGTTGCCCAGCTCTGTCCCCTTCTTGGCTCTCTGCCCAGCTCCTCTCTTGAGCCTGTGGATCAGGCTCCCCACTGATGGCGAGTTCCTTGGGGAAGGTGGAGGCCATGTTCACTCATCTCTGTATCTCAGAGTGCTTGAAACAGTGTCTTGCAGGCCAGGCGCGGTGGCTCATGCCTGTAATCTCAGCACTTTGGGAGGCCGAGGCTGGCGGATCACGAGGTCAGGAGATCGAGACCATACTGGTGAACATGGTGAAACCCCGTCTCTACTGAAAATACAAAAAAATTAGCTGGGTGTGGTGGCGGGCGCCTGTAGTCCCAGCTTCTAGGGAGGCTGAGGCAGGAGAATGGCGTTAACCCGGGAGGTGGCGGAGCTTGCAGTGAGAGGAGATCGTGCCACTGCACTCCAGCCTGGGTGACCAAAAAAAAAAAAAAAAAAGAAACAGTGTCTTGCATATAGCAGGGCCTCAGGAAATGCTTGTTAAATATATAAAAGCAAAGGAATAATAGCTTGTTGTAACAGAAATCCAGAAAGCGGAGCTAAGTCCAGTGTGCCTTCACCCACCTATGATCCAAATCCACTATCTGATAACAATGGCTGTGAACCCCCTCGTAAGCTATATGGAGACTCAGTGAAGAACAGAAATGATTTAGGTCACCTACACCACCTCCCCTTCCCCACTCCTGGTGGAATTTTCTCCCTTGCTACTTAGGGTTGTTAACCTTGTCAGGCTAATTTGGAAGATACATTACATGCAAGGCTCAATAAGTTATTTAAAATTTCCACAGTATAACAGGGCAAGTAGCTCTGAGTAGACAATAACCCCAGCAAGTCATAGCAAGAGATGAGTGAAATGCGGCCTGATTTGGATGTGTGTGTGTTGAGGGGTGGAAGGGTTGGCTCTGAGCCCTGCTCCTCAGTGTCCTGGCTCACTGTGAGAAAGAGGCATGTGGGCACAGTTCAGAGTTAATGACAGTCCACTCTGTGGCCCTTCCCACCCCCTTGTCCTGCCCTGGGCTTTTGATTATGATAGGCAGTTGGATTTCAACTGGAACAAACCCCTAGCATGAGCAACCTAAAACCTTTCACCCATGTCTAAGCCACTCTCATTTCTCCCATCTGATCCTCTCATTTGCTTTGTGTGCCTGGCATGACATTAATGTCTGAGGGATGAGTCGTCATCGTCACAGGCACTCACTCCTCTTTAAAAAGAGAACTTGGAGAAATTTGAATAAGAGGTATGGGGTAATAAATGCCTGTACTGGGCCAAGCATTGGGGTTTGGCACTGGGTATGCCGAGATGAGTTAGTCTACCTTCTACCCTGCGTGTGTCCATGGCCAACTCATATGCTGTGACTGAATGACAAATGGTGATGTGGGTGGAGAGGCTTTCCTAAGGAAATGGCATAGGGCAATATTCTGAAGGTTGTTGTGGATTCTGCCCAGAGGAGCAGGAAAGTAGAACCTTGTAGGGAAGGGGCATGTCAGGATTGGTGAGGTATAGGCAGTTTTCCAGGAAATAGTGACCTACTGAGGATTACTGTTCAGCCAGAGACACCAGGTGGTGACCCGTCCACTGGCACTGCTGCTCAGTGTGGTCTGGGGCCCGATTATACCAGACTCCACTGGAGTGCTTGTTAGAAAAGCAGATTCTAGATGTTGAGACCCTCTGCCACGGGCTTACTCCTAGTCCCAGCCTCACCCCTGCTTGGCCAGGGACTAAGTGACATACTGGGGCTGTGGACCTGAGAAATGCCATTGGCTGTACAGAGCAGGACTCAACGTCATCATGTCCTCCCCAAACTGCACAAATAAAACTCAAAGGACATGCATATCATGGTCACAAGTGCTCAGGACATGACTCTGGGACTCTTGCCTTAGCCCACTGAGCTTGTCACGGTAAGAAACTGAAGTCCTCTCCACCAGCCTGATGATCTGAAAGTTTGTGGTTAGCAAGGTACGGAGCAGTCATTCCCAGCCTCCTTCTTGGGAAACTTGACAAGTTAATCTAGAATATCTAGATCTCTGCTATCTAATATGGCAGCTACTAGTTTACATGAGGCTATTTAAATAGAACATTGTCATCATCACAGAAAGTTCCACTGAATAGTTCTCAAGAGAAAATAAATTCTATTCTCAAATGTGTTACTCAGGAATTTGACAGTGGTTCTGTGTGTGCCGAAAAGATGGGACAAATGTCAACCCCAAACGGCAAAGCTCAAGGTTTATGTGACAAATACCTCGACAGCCAGTCCATCTGGTTAGTCAGTTTGGTGGGGGAAAAGAAATTAAACAGGTTCGTAAACATCGTCTGTGGCAGTGATGACATTGCTAGCTTATTATAAAATTTCCTTTTCAACTCTTCAGTCATTTTACAAATATTTGTGGGGTACCTGTTATGTCTCGATACCATGTCTAGACGCTGGGGATACAACGGTGACAAGACAGATGTGGCTCTTAGCCCTGTGGAGCTTATAGTCCTGTGTGGTCGAGTATTAGTCTCCCAGCTGAAACACGGAGCATTTCCAGCGTGGCTTCAAATTTCTCTCGCGGGATGTGTTTCAACCAACTGCCTGTGGCTGTCAATGAAAAGATACAGCAAAGTTTTAAAGATCCCAAATTGGGTTTCATAATGAGCAATTCACAACTGTACCCCCAAATGTCCTAGGCTTTCTCTATGAGGCTCTGCAACCCAGCCCAAGCCGGAGCCATCTGGACACATTTAGATGAATGGAGGTGAGGGAAGAGTCCTGGCGGCAGCTTGGGAGGCCGTCCAGAGGGAACTCCTGGAGGCAGCTGGAGTAAACAAGTGCCGAGTGTCTGGTGAAATGGTTTGGCTGTAGAGGCTGATATACCCAGGCTCAAAGCTTTGAAGAGAGTAATAACAAACGGCTTTGATTTAATTACACACCACAGACTTTCTAACAGACTTTTGAGGAAGGCAGCATTTCTGAGATCCAAGTCTGGCAAGAATTTGCCATAGGTGATTTTTCAGGTTATTTTACAAACTAACATCTTTGTGAGACTCAGGAAATAAACAAGACCTTTGAAATAAATGTGTGTGTGTGTGTGTGTGTGTGTGTGTGTGTGTGTGTGACTGCAACTTAATTTTCTAATTTCAAAATAACAGAGTAACAAAGTTTGTGCCTGATCATAAGGTATGTCTCAAATCATAGCTAAAAGTCTTTTTGAGTGCTACTCTTTTATTCTCAGAAAAATGTATACAGAAGCATGTTGCAAAGTGTATTATGAGAAACACAGAGAGTCCTGGGTGGTGGGCTCTTTGGGTTCATATTTTAGGAAACCATTTAAAGGACAGAGTAGCAAGGAATGCAATTGCTTATGTTGAGAGTGAGCCATTGTTTCCAAAATTGTCAATACAAATTACTCTTAAGGAACATATCTCAGGGACTTACTATGGGTTTAGCACTGATCTGGCTGCAAGGGAGATACAAAAGACAGTAATAAAAACTTGGCTTGGTCTCCATAGCTTGCAGATTCTCAGGAGAGAGAGGCACAAGTCAGGCCAAGTGAGTGGGAGAGAATTATCTTTATGGAGGGGATCTGGGAAGTCTTTCAGAAGGAGGGGGCCATGGAGCAGTTCAGGCCCAGGGGCTTCACCTTGCACATTGGAAATTGCCCTTAAATTACTGTCAATAATAATTATGAGAATCTCCATTGAACTTATAAAATATTGAACATGTCTGTGCAACTTTAAGAATTTAGTTGGGGCAGGTAGATATTTTATTTTACAACAAAACTCAAAATTGCATTTGTTTCCGTAATGAATTTGAAAAGTCCTTTTTAGGGTGAAATCTTTATCAAAAAAGTATATGCCATAGGCCTGCCCTCGGGAAGCAGGTGCAATAGTGACTCTATATGCTATAGAGCCAGAGATCTTTGAAGTTTGGCTTCACTCCAGTGAGATATTGGGCAAGTTCCTGAATCTATGTGAGGCTCAGTGTATTCATCTAGAAAATAGTAGTCAGAATATCTATACTATGAAATCAGTTTATGGTGAGGCCTTAATGAGATACTTTGATGAATTTCATAGTATACTGTTGGGCATGTAGTAAGTGCTCGATTAATGTTGGCTCAAATAAGCCTGACCTCCTGATATCTCAATCTTATCCCATCTTAACTAGCCTACCTATCCTGTGGTCACTTACAACCTGGCACCACTCATGGTATAAAGCAGTGTTTTGGGTAGGGAATAATTGAGACGAAAGGATTCTCCTGGAGTTTGTTTAGGTAAAAGTCTAGAGAGGGTTGGTTTAAGTAAAACTCTGCATAAGGAAAGATCTTGTCAAAGCACTCTGTAGGCAGCTCCACTCCATGTGACAAGGCTGGGTTCCTGTCTTTCATGTCCACTCCCAAGCTGTGCTTATCTCAATTTAGCCCTTGCCACACCATGTTCAAATAGCCTAGCCTATTTACAGGTTGGTCTCCACTACTTGCTATAAGATCCTTAATAATTGGAACCCTGTCTTTTTAAGACAGCAGAGCCCAGTGCCTGGGAGAAAGCTGGTGCTCAATAATACTTTGTGAATGGATAGATGGACAGATAGACGGGTTTCAAATCTGAACCAAAGCCCTGTGGCCAGACATCATGATCTGGATTCTCTTTCAGTTCACTTAAGTGGCAGGTAGGAGGCAAACTAAGAATATTTATTCAGCATATTACAAATCACTATCCCAGAAGAGTTAGTAGCATTTCCTTAAGTGGGCAAGCTTGTAAAACCCAGGAAATCCTAAGGCTGTGTTAACTTCTTTGTGTCCAGCTTATTGCTCTGGCCCATGGAGGTTCTATATTTGGATGACCAAGAGAAATTATGATGTTCTCTGTGCTTGAGGAGGACAAGTCATCCTCTCTGCCTCTCCTCCACTGTTTGTTAGACTTGAACAGGCAGGAAAGTAAGATGTTTGGGAAAGGGTAGCTCAGGCTGGGCATTGTGTCAGGGAGCAGGAAAAAGAATTTCCAGGGTTAGAGAAAGTCATTAATTGATGATTCTTTAGACCAAGAAATGCCTTCGTGACCATATGTTTATGTCAGCCCATGTCAACACTTCCTGCTCTCTCTGCTTCAGGATGAACTCATCAGTGGCTAGTTATTCACTAATTCATGCTGTGTGGTAACCAGTTACCATCATTCACTTATTCAACAAATACAGGGGAATCTCTATATGTAGTATAGCAGCACAAAAGGTACCATATTAAGGGTTAAGAGCTGCCCTACTTTAAAACAGTCCTCAAGGAGCTTATAGTCCAGTAATGCAGATTACTAGATACACATGATAAATATAATAAAAGGTAGCAAATGAAAAGTTAAAAAGAGTCAAAGAACCATGGGAAACCAAGAGAATGAGATATCATTGCCACTGGAAAACAGTTATCAGTGGGGTTGAGAGATTTTGGGAGTAAATGTTTTCAAATCTCAGAATGATCATTTACTAACTGGATGACTCTGGGCCTCAGTTTCCTCACTTGTTGGATTTTTGTGAGTGTTAAATGAGAAAAGTGTACGTGGAACTCTTAGCACAGAGCCCTACGCATAGGTGGCTAGTGCTTCTCAGCTCAACTCCGCAGGCCAGTGTACCTGCAGAGCTTTTAAAAATCACCTGTGTCACAGTGGCAGTCAGGGTTACTTGGTTGTAAACATGAAACTTACTTTGGCTAACATTAAACGAGCAAGACGTTTATCAGGAAGACAGAGTGCTCACAGAAGGAAGGAAAGGCTAAGGAACCAGGCCTGGGAACGGACGAGGCAGGGTGGAGCTGGGCATTACCATGGGTGAATGGACTTCGCAAGGCCTCGCCAGAGCAGTCCACTCCAATAAATGTCCATTCTTGCTTTTCTTCATCCAGGGTTCTCATTCTGGGAGAGACTGGGTTATGGACTGAGCGTTTGTGTCCCCCTCAAATTCATATGCTGAAATTGAATCCCCAGTGTGATGGCATTTGGACGTGGGGCGTTCGGGAGGTGGTTAGGTCACGGGGCTTGTTCTCTTCTGCATATGAGTATACGATGAGAAGTTAGCAGTCTACCACCTGGTAGAGGACCCTCACCAGAACCTGACCATGCTGGAATCCTGATTTCAGACTTCCAGCCTCCAGAACCTGCAAGAAATCAATTTCTGTTGCTTATAAACCACCTGGGTATGGGACTTTGTTGTAGCAGCCTGAACTAAAACAATGGCCTTGCTCGGTCTCATGCCCATACTTGTTGGGGTCCTATGGAGATATCTTCACTAACATCCCTTCAAAGCAGTGTGTGGTGCTGCAGTATTGTTTCCCAGGGAAAGAATGAGGTGGTTTCACCTTAACTGGTAGAAAATGCTGAGCAGATTAAAAACAACAGTTGTTCACAGCACAGCGCCTGTCCCACACCTACATAATGGGCATCCATTCATGGGATACGGGCATGTATAATTTTCTAAAGCTTCACAAAAAATCAGAGATGCACCAAAAGTTGAGAATTATTGCAAAAGCATTAAAATGACAAGGAGTATGATTAGCTCTTAAGACGAAGAGCAGAGATGGGTACAAAGCTGAATAACATGTATCTCCATATCTCATCAGAAACTTGAAGTCCATTGTGATAGCCGGTATAGCAGGATTATGCTAAGAGTGACTGGAACTTCTCTCCTCCTAGTGAGGGAGGTAAACAATACTCACATAGCTGCAGGGATATGTGTGAGGTTCTGAGGGAGCCTGGGCCTTTCCTCTAGGTGACTATTTTGTTCTCCATGACATCCACTGCTCCAAGGGTGTTTCAAGGCACACAGCAAATGAGTGGTCTAAGAAAAGAGGATGCTACCAGTGACTTAAAAGAGGTAGCCCTCTCTGCATCAGGGGTTAGCACCCCACTGGCAGCTTCTTAGATTGCAAAGAGAAGACCCATAAGTCATTTCAGGGAACGCTGCTCTCCCTGGTTGCAGGGTCAGCCTCTTCCACAGAAGGATTGGGTATCTGCCAGGTGACCCGTGGGAGTAACCTGCACTTTCTGAACTTTTCTGTGGAGCTGGGGAGGGTAAAGGGAGCAGCAGGCTTGGCAGTCCATCAAGCAATAGGGAATCATAGGATGTGCTTGAGCAGCTCTGGGAGGTTGCCCAGCCATGATGGATCTGGACCTGAGGGTCTTTGAAGGGCCAAACATTGCTCCAGACATTTTTCTCTAGGTCCATTAATCCTGATGACAGGCTCCAAAATTGCAAAGGGATTGCCCTTTGCCATATCACAAATATCTACAGTCTGACATTAAACAAACTGAGTTTGTCTTTTCTGGGTATAATTGGCACCCAAATATAGATAAAGAAAAAAAGAGAGAGGCAGAGAGGGAACTTTTGGCTTCCTCTCCAGTTTAAAAATTACACTGTGACATCTATTGCTTTCATTATCCAAGAATGTCAGTTTGAAGCAGTCTCGCCTCTCTCTCTTTGCAGCCATCCCATCCCCTCTACAAAGCCTTCCCTACTGATCTAATCAACATTGAATCTTCTCTCTGTACTAGACAAGACTGGAGCTGAGGAGAAGGGTATCTTTGGGCATTGCCAGTCTCTCTCTTTCTTCAATAAGTAATTATTGAACACCCACTCCAAAGCAAGTGGTAACATAGGTGCTAAAGATAGAAGGATGGTGCTTGTCCTTCAACGGCTCACATGTAACAGGGGAGATGAGACCAAAACAAAACACTCACCTAACCAGAGGGCCATGCACAGACTACTGAAGCCTACTGTTTCTTCTCCAGGGCACCAATCTACCTGATTCTAATGCATTCTCTTCACTGCTCCAGAGTTACATTCCTTCTACTAAAATGCATGGTTATTTCACCATTTTCTGTTTAAAATCAACTCCCACCTGCTTTCTCTACCCTTTATAATTAATATAAAGAAAGCAGGGGTGATAGTTTTAATAAATGATATGGCAGGAGCACCAACCAACCAAAGGATAAGGTTGTGCCAGCGTGGCTCAATTGAACCAACCCTGCAGGGAAGACTCCTCCTTTTTTGGCCCTAAACCTACTTCCCCCTCTAAACACCATATGCTCTGGCTGCTCTGAGCTGCTTTGTATTCTCCTAACATGCCAAGTTCTTTTATGACCTTGCATTTTGCCCATGCTGTTTCTTCTAATAAGAATGTTCTTATTCCCTTAGTGGCAAGCTTTTCTTCCTCCTCCTCCTGTTTCTCCTTTTACCAGCTCTTCCTCTTCCTGTTAGCTAATATTTCTTGTTAGTTAATATTTCTTGAATAACTCCTACATTTCAGGCACTAAACACTTTACCTTATGTAATAAATCATTTGATTCTTACAGCTATGTGATTAGAGTACTATTATTTACATTTCATAGAGGAGGAATTGAGGCACAGGGAGGTTAAATACATTGTCCCAGGTCACCCAGCTCAGATGTCATTTTCTGTGTGAGACATTTCTAGACACACCTATCAGAGTTAGCTGCTTTTTGCTTTTTGTTGCCATAATGCTTTGTGCATATTTCTATTATTTACCACATTATATAATAAATGATCCATTTATATTTCTCTCTTCCAAGATGGTAGATAGTACAATCATCTTTGTGTCTCTGGGGCCTGGCACAACACTTAGCTTATCATAGGCACACAGTGAAAGGTTATTGAATATCAAAGGAATGAGTAAACTATAAGAAAATTCCTTCCTACTTTTGTGGTTTCCTATATCACCTTCTCATCAGTAACTTCAATAATTCTCTACAAGTGTCTTTTTTGATTTTGTTTTTTTTTGTATTTTTCTAGCCTGGATGACCCTACTTGAAAGAAGAGGAAACAACCATCAACGTAGTATGAATCCAGGAGCTCTTAAAAGACATAATTACTTTAAAATAAAATTTGACCAACTGGTTACCTAGAAGCTTCCTGTACGGAATAACCCACTCTGTATTTCAGGTTTTGACTGCTATTGGGATGCAAATCTGCCTTAAATATCCAACACCATAAGCTGTTAGTATGAATACACCTTCATGGGAATGACGATTGGCAAGGAAGCTTTGCCAGAGTACTTATGGAGCTACACATAGGAGTATTACATGCCCACTCTGGGGACAGGCATGGGAATGAGGAGAAAAGTCGAGATGGGGAGAGGCAAGCGAGTTGGGGTTGGAGATACTCCCGAAGCCAGAACCAGGTGACAGGAAGAAATGTACGCTCATCAGATTGTCTTCCTCCTCTCCCACATCCTTCTAGGGTCTGAGCCTATGCCCAGCACTGCTTTTATTAAGGTCTTTAGAGCAGGAAAAGAAGAGTCGGCCACTGTCAACTTTTATTAATAAATGACCTAGAATCTCACCATGGCTTTCTTTCTAACTTTAACAGTCTCTCTCCCTTGGCTATATAATATTTAAAATGGGAACCCCACAAGAATACCGTGTTTTCCTATAATAAGGTGTAAAAGAGATAATCTGGATTCCTCATGAATGGTTACAGGTTTCTCCAAAGTGATGTTCAATGCTGTGCTAGGGATTGCCATCCCCTCAGAGTGCCTGACACAGGCAGGCATCAGCCTTGATTACTTCAGACAAGCCATCCCTAAGACCAACAAGTAAGAAAATGAGAAATGATATAGACTTGATGTGAGTTTTAAAAGGATGCACACACACACATTCCTTCAAGTAAAATTGAAGTCACTATGAAATTTTAATTTTGTATGCGCATATTTAATTTAAAAATCACAATTCTTCTTCTTTTTTTTTTTTTTAGACAGAGTCTCGCTCTGTCACCCAGACTGGAGTTCAGTGGTGAAATCTTGGGTCACTGCAGCCCCTGTCTGCCAGGTTCAAGTCATCCTCATGAATCAGCCTGCCGAGTAGCTGGAACTATAGACTTGCACCACTACTTTTTTATAATCTTTGTAATGATCATCTTACATGACTAAATATTCCATCTAGAAGATGCACTATAATTGAATCAGATATTCCTTTATGGTTGAACACTTAGGATCTCGAAAACATTTTTATAATTGTAATTAATTATACAAATTTTTGACTTTATGCAATGAAAAATTTCAAACAGAGAAAATGTAATGATGAACCCCGAAAACTCATTACCTATATTTAATAACAATTAACATTTACAATTTTTGCACTTATTTTTGCTAAGGTGTTTAAAAATATATTACAGATATCGTAATATGTCACCACTAAGTACTTGAGTTTGCATCTCTAAACAATAAGGGCATTTAATGCCAATATCAATATCAATTCTAACAAAATTAGTATTTATTCTTTAATATCACCTAATACCTGGCCAATATTAGAAGTTCCTAGTTGTCTCGGCAAATGTCTTCTTACCATTTTTGCTCAAACCTAAACTCAAACAAGGTCCATCCATTGCATTTGTCATGGCTCTTGAGTCGCTTTTAACTGTCCCCAATCTTTTTCCCTTCCATTAACTTGAGGAAACTGGATCAGTTTTCAGTTAGAATTTTCTGCCTTCTGGATTGCTTTCTGGAACATTATTAAACATATTCTCCTAATCCTTGCATTTAAATTGATACTTGAATCTTAATCACATTTTTGGTAAAAATACTTTATAGGGGACTGTATGTCATACTGCATCAGAATGCACCTAATATAAAGTTGTTCTACCAAATGTGATGATAAGATTACTTCATTAGGGACTTTAAATAGTGGTAGCCTGATCTGTCCATCCTAAAGTTGTATTTATTTTCCCTTTAGGTTAACAAATAATCAACCGAGGTAATGTTTTAGCATCCTGCAAATATCTAGCTACCATTCAATCTTTCTCCTATTGATTTTAGTGTCATTGCTGAATATCGCCTAAATCAAATATCTCTTAAGGGATTGTAAAATGTCAGTTTCTATTTCTATCACATCTTTATTTATTTGATTAAATTTTATTGAGATTCTTTTTCTTTCTATGTTTGCTAATGAGATTATTTTCAAAAGAAGAACTTTCTTTTATTAGCTAGGGCTATTTAGTGACCCTGAATTTCAGGTAATATTGCTGTGTAGGAAACCACCTCAGACTTAATGGTGTAAAATAAGAATTTTATTATGTTTGTGGATTCTGTGGGTGAGGAATTCAGACAGGGCACAATGGGGATCTGTTCTGTGATGTCTGGGCCTCAGCTGGAAAGACTCAAGGGCTACAGTGACTCAACAACTGGACACTTGAATGATCTGGAGGCTCCTTTATGCATAGTCTCTCTTGGGCCAGAATGATTTGAACACTGAGCTCAGCTGAGACTGCTAACCAGAGCTCCTACATGTGGACTATCCATGTGACTTGGGCTTCCTCACAGCATGGTGGCCTCAGGGGAAGTGGACATGTTTATGTAGAAGCTCAGAACTCCAGAATGAATATCCCAGCAGACATGACAGAAGCTGAATTGCCTTTCATGAACGATCCTCAAAAATCACAAAGAATTACTCTCATGATAGTCTGTTATTAGTTGAAACCATCACCAGCCTGCCCAGATTCAAGAGGAGGTGACAGAGAGCCCACTTCTTGATGGTAGGGCAGAACAGTCACACTGTGAAAGAGCATGTGGGATGGGGAACACTGTGGCCGTCTCTAGAAGATGCAGTCTGCCACATCCTGAAAGGCAGTTCCTACATAACAGGAAAATAAATGTCTGATTCTCTCCATTTAACCATCCATATTCCGAGTAAGAAACCACTGCAGTAGAACCCTGAATTATATCAGATTAGGGTGTTTCTCTGAGAGGCGAGTGTGAGGCTTTCTCACTTTTGACTAACATTAGTAACACATTGATTTTTAAAAAATATTTAATACGCTTCAATTTATTCTTTTTAATACACAGATTATCCCAACTTTGGCTCATGGGAGCCATTGTGAGCTGGCTTCCTTGTCTTTTTGACAATATGTCATTAACCTTTGATAGCTTCATTGCTTTCTGGCATAACAAGATGAGTCAGGCTCATGTATATCCCCTGCTCTATTCCTGGAATTAGCCATTGCACCTAGGAAGTCCTTCCTATTGATATTTAGAATATTGATATTTAGAATGATATTTAGAAACCAAAACTGAACACTAAGGATGTTCATTAGTACATGGGAGGCTTGGCTTCCACAGCGTTTCAATGGACAGAGCAAAGACAAGTTCTTTCTCAAAAAATGTATGTATATATATGTGTATGTGTGTGTGTGTCTTTATAATTTTAAATGTATACTAATATTTATAATTCAAATTTAAATATTATAGGATTTTTACCTAATATATTTGATTTTATACTTTTATGTCTTTTCTTACATTAATTACAATATAAATCTTACACTATAAAGCTATCATAGGTGACACAAATAGTTTCAAAATGACAATGCTGACATTACTTCTAACAGTGTCAAACAATATAAATTAATATTCCTTTGAAGTTTTTTATTGTTGTTATGCTTGTTTTTTTTTTTTCTTCAGATAAATCACACTAAGCTTGTATAGTAGATGAACCATGTCCAAAGAATACTCAGATAAATTTTGCTTTCTCATGATGCCTTTATTCCATTCTTCTCATCCTTTAGGTAACCATTTTTATTAGATCTTGATTTAGGCTTCCAGCGTTTCTTTTCACAAATATAAGAAACTATTATGTACCCGTATAAACGTGTGGATTTATACTCATACTTTCACCTCTCCTTACACAAAAATAGCATATTTTTGTTTTCCTGCATCTTGCTTTTTTCACCTAAGAATATATCCTGAAAAACACTCCACAACATTTTTTCTCATCTTTTTTATGGTTACATATACTCCATTGTGTAGGTTTACGATAGTTTAATCAGTTCCCTGATGATGGAGAGTCGGTTAATTCCAATCCTTTCATCACAAGTGTTATTTTATATTAGGGCTACTGTCACTTTGGGATAGATTATCAGAACTAGGATTGCCATATCCAAGGTCCACGCGTGTGTAATTTTGCTTGATGTTGTCAGTTCTCTCTGTGGGGGCTCTGCTATTTTCTGCATTCCTAGGAGCAATGAAGGAAATGCCGATTTCTCATAGTCTTGTCATCAAAACCTGTTATCAGACTTTGGGGCTTTTGCCAATCTGATAGGTGAGAAATGGTATCTTGGTGTACTATTGGTCTGTGTTTCTCTAATATTGAGTGTGCTTGAGCAACTTTAACATGTTTAAAGACCATTTTATGGTTTAAAGACTATGTTAATATGTTTAAAGACTATTTTCATATGTTTAAAGACCATTTTATGAGTCCTGCTTGTTCATGTCTTTGGCTAATTCTTCTATTAGGTTGTGAAGACTATTTTAATATGTTTAAAGACCATTGTATGAGTCCTGCTTGTTCATGTCTTTGGCTAATTCTTCTGTTAGGTTGTGGGTACTTTTTTCAATATCTGGGAATGCCGTTTTGCCATGCAGTTTTTTCCTTTTGATGTTGTTGAATTTATCAATATTTCCTTTCATTAAAGACATAGATTTTTCTCATTCTCAGGTTATGGGAATTTGTGCATATTTCTCCACTATTTATACTGATGAGGAGTTTGACTATCCCCTTATAGATGAAAAAACGTTCCCTATTGTAAATAATATGCTTATAGACATCATTGTTATAGACATCAACGTTTTTCTTTAATTCTATTTTTCATATTGTTTCCTCAGGATAGAGGCCCATAATGGAATTTCTTGGTCAAAGGGTAAAAAACATTTTCAAGATCTTGATACATAATGCCAAATAATCAAAAAGTTTTAACACCATAGTAGGTTTAATGAACACATTCTAAGCCTCGAGTATTGACAAAATGTCAAATCTGCTTGTCGGTTTTCAGAGAGCATATTGTGTAATTACAGAGAAATTCCCTACGGGGCATATGTGAAACCAGAATGTCTCTATACATTACCAGCCATGATTTAATCCTGAATTGTGGTTGACTCATTTCCCTTCATACTACTTTGTTCTTGTGTGAAAGCCTCCCCAGTTACTTGGGGGTTCACCAAGTGTCCTCTGAGGGGCAAGGGTTCTTCCTCTCTAGCTCCCATGTACATGTCCATTGTCCAAGTGTCCCTAGAGAGGCACCTTATCATTGTCACTGGGACAGATGTCCTCCATGAGATTAATATCTGAGTTTTAGAAAGAGCAGAGGAACTGAAAACAAAACCCAAACAAGCTGCTGCATTTAAAACTCTGTCAGATCTGGAGACAGAAGCAGCATAACAGACAGTACCACTCTGAAGGGAGAAGACATCCATCTTCACCTCACCTCCAACCACTTCCCAGCCTGAAGTGTTGGTCCTGAGGGGTCCACCACTTTAGACATGAGTGCCTGGTGCAGGAGCAGCCAGGCCCAAAAGGGCACTTGGGAATGAGTTTGGGGGACGAGAGGATCTGACCTAGGTATGTGGATGTGATAGGCCAGTGAAACTTGAGTTATTACTGTGACTGTGACATTATTCATACCCATTACCCACAGGCTGGCCTAGAAACATTTGGCTTCAGTATTTCATTCAACTGAGGTTTGTTTTCTGTTTGTTTTTAAGCACTTACAATGTCAGTTGCTGAATATAGACTTAGGTTGAACCAAATCTGCTTCCATATAAGTTACCCTTGGTGCTCTTAGCTCTGCCCTGACCCGAATGCTCCTCTGAAAAAGTTTTTGGTAAAAATCCCTGTATCAGTCAGATTCCTTTATTGCAAAATAACAGAGACCCATTTGAAACTGGATTAAGCAAAAGTGGGTATGTACTAGCTCATTTAACTGGAAAGTCAAGGAGCAGAGGCAGGGAGGGTTTCAGGTCCAGCTGGATCAAATAATATCTTCAGTTCTAACTCTCCCAACCCAACTCTTCATTTAGGTTTTCTCTGTATTAATTTTATTCTCAGGAAGGATCTTGCACTAAGATGATAAAAATGGATCTTGGCAGCTCAAGGACAGAGCCTTTGCTTCCTAGAATCTGTGTTTTTCTGAACTCTGATTGATCTTGCTTCAGATTATATGCCTACTCCTAACTACAGCAATTAGGTACTTTAATTGGCTCTCCTGGGCACATGTCCACCTCATGGTGGTGCTCTGTGATTAACAGTCTGTTTGGAGCTTTGCAAACATTTTGACCTCTGTCCCTGCCTTAAATGTACCAGCTTTCCAGGACCCTGTCCTTGGTAAGCATGGATTCTGTAGACAAACTGCCTTGCCTTAAGTTTCAATTCCATTACTTCCTAGCTGTGTGACCTTGGGGAAGTTACTCTGAGTCTTAATTTTCTCATCTGCAAAAGTAGGATAATAATAGTACCTACCTCATAGTGTTATTGTGGAGATTACCTGAGGAAACATGCATAGAACACTTAGTGTCTGACACACAGTGCTACATAAATGTTAACCATTATTATTATTACCATACCTCCAAGACCAGCAAAACTTGGCCAAAAACTTAAACTCCATGTGTTTGAAAGAAAATTCAAAACAAACAAAAAAAAGCAGCGTATTTCATACTACTATATAAGCCCTTAAATATGTCTTACTTAGAGAGAACATACTGGAACCACTTTTACCAGCAGATCCACGAGGAATTTATCACTGCTGAACAGTTTAAGATTGTTAGATAAACTGTGTCCTAGTCAGAAAGTGGGGGTTTTATACTTCAGAAAGGATCCCTTCTTATTAAGCAAAGATGAATGGCATTTTCTGCATTTGCAAAAGTATAGATCAGCATTCTAAAAGACCTCGCACGCATCTAGCCCTCATCCTGATTAGTCACGGCAGTTAAAAATCTGAGGAAGACAAGCATCCTTTGTGGGCTTTTACATTACAGCTCTTTCTCTTGAAGTTTGGTACAACTGTATCAGCTTTGAAATATATAAATCCAATTAAAGTGTGTTTGGCTTTTTAGAAAGCAAAGGGGAGATTAGGCCCCTGAGAGCAGCTTTGTCATTTTATGCTTTTTTACCAAACCACTTGACTTTTTGCCACCTCCTTTCTGGAGGTGAAGTCATAGGTCAAGGTGGTAGCTGATGTACAATGCAGTTTAAAACTCCAGCTTGAGTTGGAAAGCAAGCTAACTTGGAAACAACCCACACAGACATAGGCACGTGCACCTAGTCAGAACCAATGTCTCCAAAGATGTGTTTCAGGAATGAGAAGTTCTTTTTTTTTTTGAGTTGGAGTCTCACTCTGTTGCCCAATCTGGAGTGCAGTGGTATGATCTCGGCTCACTGCAACCTCCATCTCCTGGGTTCCAGTGATTCTCCTGCCTTAGCCTCCTGAGTAACTGGGACTACAGGCACGTGCCACCATGCCCAGCTAATTTTTGTATTTTTAGTAGAGATGGTGTATTAGTCTATTTTCATGCTGCTGATAAAGACATACCCAAGACTGGGCCATTTACAAATGAAAGAGGTTTATTGGACTTACAATTCCACATGGCTGGGGAGACTTCACAATCATGGCGGGAGGCAAGGAGAAGAAGCAAGGTCACATCTTATTTGGATGGTAGCAGGCAAAGAGAGATTGTGCAGAGAGACTCCTGTTTTTAAAACCATAAGATCTCAGCTGGGTGTGGTGGCTCACGCCTGTAATCCCAGCACTTTGGGAGGCTGAGGCGGGCGGATTGCCTGAGGTCAGGAGTTCAAGACCAGTCTGGCCAACATGGTGAAACCCCGTCTCTACTAAAAATACAAAAAAATTAGCTGGGCGTGGTGGTGGGAGCCTGTAATCCCAGCTACTGGGGAGGCTGAGGCGGGGGAATTGCTTGAACCAGGGAGGTGGAGGTTACAGTGAGCCGAGAAAGACACCACTGCGCTCCAGCTCTGAGCAACAGAGTGAGACTCCATCTCAAAAAAAAAGAAGACCATAAGATCTCATAAGACCCATTGACTATCACGAGAACAGCACAGGGAAGACCCGCTTCATGATTCAATCATCTCCCACTGGGCCCCTCCCACAACAAATGAGAATTATGGGTGCTACAAGATGAGATTTGGGTGCGGACACAGAACCAAACCATGTCAGACAGGGTTTCATCATGTTGGTCAGGCTGGTCTCAAACTCCTGACCTCAGGTGATCTGTCTGCCTTGGCTTCCCAAAGTGTTGGGATTATAGGTGTGAGGCATCACACCTGGACAGAAATGAGTAGTTCTTGATAGGATTGGAGGTAACCAGCTCAGTGTAACTGTTCATTTCTGTCTTCTGAAATAAAAGCATGAGAAATGCCCATATTCAAACCAGAAACTGAGTATGTTTCCTTTGGTAACATCCTCTACAACCAGACTTTCACACCCTGACCACACCACACATCTGTCCTTGAATTTCCATTAAGGCATATCAGTAACAATAACTTTACAAAAATTTTCTAAGGAGGTGCATTAGAAAATAAGTATTATCACTTCCTGTGAGTCTATTGTGTGAGCAGCCTAATCTCAGCTGCCCGGTATCTTGTACTGCAATCAGTAACTGACCGTGAAGAGAGAGATGGAGGAGTCCTGACTGTCTGAGCCCTCAGCTGTTTGTCCTCTTGGCCTGGGCACCAGATGTGTGAGTGAGCAAACCTCAAGGGGATTCTAGTCCCCAGCCCTTGAACCACAGCAGTCCTTTCTGAGTTGGAGCAGAGATGCGCTGTCTTTTCCAAAATGATGAACAAAATGAAGTTGGTTGTTATTTGAATGTTAAAATAACAAAAGTAACGAAATAACAAAATTTATTTTGTTCACGAATTGGTGGTGGTTTGCTACCTAGCAATAGATGGTAGGAACAATAAGGACAAAAATATCTGCTTTGCTTATAATAAGATTGTTATGAAACAATGAGAGAATGTGTATAAAAATGCTTTGTAAATTTTAAAGTGTTATACAAACATAAATAGTTGTTATAGGAGGACTCAAGTAAAACCCAAGCATATCTATATATATATGAATGACAATTTCCCAGCTACGTCCCACACAGGAGAGTGATTACTAGAGCTGCTGACCGTGACTGGGGCTTCGCAGAGGCTCCTGATGTAGTGAAAAATGAAGATGGGTCAGAACAGATTTATAAAAATTATGGTATATTTTAAACATCATATAATGAACAAATTAATATTTTATTTTAAAAGTATAATTGAACAATGCACAATATGGCCCAAGGATTTATTTAAAAAAAAATTCCGGTGATGCCCAGGTGGCACAGCTTAATGATCAGACACATACTTTTAAGGCTGTATGAGTAACATCTTGTTCCATCAGTTTCTCTGTGACTGTATAAGGTCATTTGAAAATAACATCCAAAGTCTACGTTTGAGATGAAAGTGAAAAGTTGTGAAAGTGAGTCCTGGCTTGCTGGGCCAGGCCTGTGATAGCACTGAGCTGGAGGCACCCAGTTCCGATGCCTGATCCTCTGACATTGGGTGGCTGCATGACCCCCAGGAGGAGACCTTCTCTGAAGCAACACTTACAGCCTTTCGGGTTCTGGGCTTCCTCACCCACCCCACACCCAAGAGAACTGCCCTGCGCTGCTCAGTATCTAGGGAGCTAAAGAGCTTTTTCCCCTCTTGTCGTTTTCCTTTCCTAGCCTTACTGCTAGCAGGTCTCAGGAGTTCCATTAGGAGTCATTGTTTTCTCTGCTCAGTGCCTTTTAGTCTCTCCTACTGTAAATAACAACAGCAACTAGAACAATTAACATTTGTGCAGTGAATTGCAGTTTGCAGAGCACTTTCACAGACATTCTCTTAACTGAGCCTCATATCAAATAAGTCGTTATTATTCTAATGTAGTTGTTATTATGATTTCAAATTTATAAGAGAGGAACTAGGCTCTGAGAGGTGAAGGGCCTTGTCTGAGATCGAATAACCTGTCAGTGGAGAAGCCTGGAGAGAATGCAGGTGTTCCGAGTATGACCTCATATTCCGTCCATTCTGTCAGTTGCGTTTCTGTGGGTAGACAGAACGGCACCTCTTCTTCATACACAAACAATTATGGTGATGATTGTTGTCATTGTTCACCAACTTGGGCTCGCTCAGTGTACCTTCGTTTTCTTTTCCACGGCAATAATTTTGTATTTCCAGAATAGGATTATGCAATGGAAACTTCCTGGGAATTAGATACTTTAAAACTCACTTTACCCATTAGTTTCTACTTTTTTTGTTTGAAATATAATAATAATCTAACATTTACTGTAGTAATAATAATAAACAACAAAAGTTTATGGTATTTAACAGTTTAGTATTTAGCAGTTTACAAGGTACTTTAACATACATTAATTCATTTGGTTTTCACAACTGCTCAGTAAAGTTAATTAAAATAGTATGCCTATTCTTTTTTAGAAGAATAAGAGAGTAAATGCCTAGTTCACATTCTCTCAACAAATAAAAGTTGTCCTATGATTTGTACTCAAGGTTTTGGCCTTCCTCTGCACCTTTTTCAGTACCTCCAGCATAGGGTAACTTGGAGTGAGAGAGGGAGGGTTGAATTTGAATTCAGCCTCTAACCATTATTCTGTGTCCTAGGGCAGTGCTTCTGAAACTCGAGCACTCCCAGGAACCACCTGGAGAGCTGAATCCTGGGCCGTGTCACCCAGATTCAGTCAGCTCAGGGTGAGGCCCGGGCGTTTGCATTTCGAACAAGCTTCTGGTTTATATATATTGCTATTTCCAGCCTGTGGAAATACACTTTGAGTAGTCCTGACAGAGAGAAGGTGATGCATCCCTCAAAGCCTCAGCAGCATCATCTCTAAGGGGGTTAATAGTGCTACCTGCCTCATAGGGTAATAATGAAATAATGTGCATAAAGGCCTTTCTAAATGACCACAGGCCACTAACGTTATTATCCACTGCTTATGACGCAAAATGCAAAATACACTTGAAAGTTGAAAGATCACATCAAAAACTTTCTTACACAGCTCTCAGGGGTGCTACTCACATCATATTCTGTGCACTGGTGCCCAGAGCTGTGCAGCCTGGTGGTATTGGCTAAATGAGAACCACAACACTCATCTCATTGTTATGAATTTCTAGTGTGGGATTCCACTCTGAATCCAATCCCCAGGGAGAAGGGGTCGATCAGCACAGCTGGTAGAGCCTCTGTGGTTGCCTCACTGTCCTAGGAGTGGGATTACACCTTCCTGCATGGGAGAGGGGGGCACTCACAGGGATGGGCAGGAAGAGGCGAAAGAAAGCCACTCGGAGCTTTCCATCCTTACCCACTGCCATTGTGAGCTTCCTTTTCACACGAGCCTTGGCCAAGCAGCCAAGTGCAGATTTTTTGTTTCTCTTGCTTTCTCTAGTTCAGGGCTTGCTGGGAGACTTGAGGGTGCCAACAAGTGGTCAATGAGAAGGAGAAGGAGCCACAGCAAAGGGCCCCTCAAACCACATGTTGGTTAATCAGCCTCTGAGTGCGAGAAAATGAGCCCCACAGGGATCCATTTATTCTTGAGCTTTGGAGTCTGCAGTGCTGATTCTAAGTCCCAGCTCTGTCATTTAGTAGTTCCGTGGACTTATGCGAGTTGCTTTGCCCCCCTTGAACTAAAGTTTCTTTACTGTAAAAGAAGATGAATAATATCCAAAAACCCAGTGCCCTCAGTATTTGACAGTTCTTATTATTATTAATGTTCATTCAACAAGGATTTACTGTACATGTTCTGTGTGCCAAACAACATATTAGGCACTGGCCGTACAGAAATAATACAACATCGTGCCTGTCCTGGGAAGTCTACAGTCCAGTGTGGGAGACAGCAATTAAGCACAACACAGGTCGCAGGTGCTATTGTCAATACACATACAAAGTATAGCACAAACGAGGGAAATTGGCAGAGGGCAACAGGATTTCTCTCCTTTGGAACTAGTGGCCGTCTGATTTCTCATTTCTGTCCTTCCCTGTACCCTCCCATGTCTCAGGAAGCAAATCCAGAAATGTACAGTTTAAACGATAGCTCAGAATAATCATCCTAGGTCAATATTCCTGAGCATCCCTGATTTGCTGCCTGACTGAGCCCTTGCCAGCTGAAAACAGCATCCATCAGTGATGAACTTACACTATCCTCTCAGCATCCCCCATCCATACAAGGCATCTCATTCAGGTTTGGAAAGTTACAGCCTGACACAGCCCTGGAGGTTTGTTTGACTTTTTTTTTCTTTTCAAATGTTTCGTTTCTTTCCTTTTAGGATCTGTGCCCTAGTTGTTCTGGGAAACTTGTGACCTCTCTGTGTTTTTAATTAGAAGATGTCATTTTTCCATGGCAACCTATCTTGATGTCCCAAATAGAGAAATTGTAAAATCAGTTTCCCTATGAAGGGCCAAGCAGTTGGAATGGGAGGCTGCCCAACGAGTGCTGGTGCCCAGGCCTGGTGGCTCCACCCTTGGGAAGGGTCCCCTAAGCAGAAGAACACCAGGGTCTCCTGCTAATGTAGACCTGCACCATAGTAGCCTCAGCTGAAACCCTCTTGGCTTGAGTCCATAACACCCAGTTCTTGATGGTTGTTTGGGAGAATTTGCACTTTCTGACTGGCATGGGAACAAACCATGTCAGCCATGAACTATGGTGTCTCCAGGGCCAATAGCCCATAGGTAATAACTTACGGAAGCCAGAAAAACATTGATGGGAAGCAGTTGAAACCAGCCCAAACTCCATGGTGACCGAATTTGAACTGACCTTCTCTCCCCAGCACCTCACCTCCTAAAGGAATGAGTAGCTTCAGGAAATGATGAAGGAAATACAGAAATTACATCCACTCTTTGCAAGTTAGCAATAAGGAAACAGTAGTTAAATCATTGGGCAAAAAGTGGTTGGTTTCAAAAATAATGCCCTATATTTTGTAATTCTGGTTTTTTTTCTTTTATTTTTTAAATGATCATTTGCATTCAGAAAGGCAGACCTAATGACAAATAAAAGTCATCCTGACCACAGAGATTATATTGACACATTTTTAAGTTAAATGGTAAAATTATATGCTGAATCCTTCCACTACACTGATGAAAATGGAAGGGCATCATGAGAAAACACAAAGGAATCCCCTTATTCCCTGTGTACCCTCTCAAAAACCCACGAGGTGCTAGGCTCCAATAACAACAGCTAACTCTTATTGACTGCTTATTATTTCCAGGAATTGTTCAAGTGATTTATATCTATTCATTACACACTCATCACAATTGTAACAGCAGTAGTTTTCTCTGCTTATTACATGCCAAGAGCAGTTCTAACCACTTTCATGTGTAATTAATTTCATATCCACTATCATCTTCCTAATTTGCAGATCAGGAAACAGGCATAGAGGGTTGGATAATGTTCTCAGGGTCATAATCTGGAGATGAAACCAGGCAGCATTTGCTCCAGAGTCTGTGCCTGTAGCCTCTGTAAGTACTACTTCTTCCTTCTTCATGTAAGAAAGTTTCTGGAATTAGGGAAGCATATTTGCCATGCTGAGTGCATTCCCATCTCAGGACCTTTCGCTGGCCATTCCCTTTGCTGGAGCGCGCTTCCCTAGGTCTTGTCTTGCCTGGCTCCTTGTCATCATTCGCGTCTTGGCTCATTCATACTTCTTGGAAATGCTTTCCCTGACCCCAAGCCAAAGCAGCCCTCTCCACGGCAAGCCCCAGCCTCTTCAGCCCATTTTTTAAAATTTTAGTTCCTTTGGAGAGCTTTTCAATTCCAGAAATTGCCCCATGTCTTTATTTATTCTCCCCCCACTGACTAGAATGTAAGTTCCATGACTGGTGTATGTGTTCTACATCAGATAATGCCTGGCACAGAGTTCAGTGCTGTATTAGTCCATTTTCTCACTGCTGATAAAGACATACCCACGACTGGCAAGAAAAAGAGGTTTAGTTGGACTTACAGTTCCACATGGCTGGGAAGGCCTCAGAATCATGGCAGGAGGCCAAAGGCACTTCTTACACGGTGGTGGCAAGAGAAAATGAGGAAGATGCAAAAGCGGAAACCCCTGATAAAACCATCAGATCTCATGAGACTTATTTACTACCATGAGAACAGTATGGGGAAAACTGCCCCCATGATTCAAATTATCTCCCACTTGGTCCCTCCCACAACACGTAGGAGCTATGGGATTATAATTCAAGATGAGATTTGGGTGAGTACATATAGCCTAAGCATATCTAGTGCTTGATAAATACTTGTTGAATGAACAAATGAAGCCTATTAGTAATGAATTTTGTCTTGAGCTCCAGTTATAATGATGATGACACAGCGGCACCACCAATAGTACTAGTTGGTACTAACTACTAAGTGTTTATTATAAACTACATATTGTGCTAAATATGTGAAGTAGACACTGTTGTTGCCCCCGTTTTGCACAGGAGGAAACTAAGACTTAGAGCAGGTACATGATGCTGGTATCATCAGGAAGCCAAGAAACCCTCAAGAACATACGTATATGCCTAAAGTGAAGAGGATGAATTTACTGTTATTGAAGCAAAGGCTGCAGGCAGTCCCTGCACACCACAGTGAGGCTGTGTGCCTCCTGGGGCTTCCATTTCTCTCTCAGAGGTAAGCACGTGAAAGCAACTAGCAACCCGGACTAGTGGGCAGTTGGAACTCAATAAATATGTCTTTCCCTCCTCCATTACTTGATGCAAGTCATCCAGTATTTATCCCCTCAAAACGTCCTGTGATCTCTGAATGTTTGAATTCCATAGCCTCAAATTATGCCCCAAACTATAGGTCACCTGTGGCCAGATGGCTCAATCTTTGGTGTCATTAGAGAAAGGATGACTGAAAAGTAAGAGGGAAAAGCAAAACAGACCAGGACAAAGATTTCAAGGAGGGAAATAGAAACACAGTGTGTGGGAGGAGAGGATATTGCACAAGAAGGCAATAGCAGGAAAAGCCTCAGCTGAGGAAGAAACAGTGCTGTCCACATAGGTCATGGAGGACTCCATGTGGAAGGGAGTGCCTAGGAAGGGCATGGCATTAGCTGGCTGACATTACTGCAAGCCTGTAGGGCTCTTGTCCTGGATGGGACACTTAGGAGCAGGTTGGGGACTTGGGTACAGTGCATCCAACGGAGCAGTGGTCCAGCTGCACCTGGCAGGAGAGCCCTGTCCTGGAGCACGAAAGACCACAGAGGTGAGGAGGCTGCAGGGCCCTGGCCAGGAGCCGGGGTGCCCAGCGTTGGTGTCTGATGCTGCCCCCATGGCCCTGATGCCACACTCAGCTGCTTTTCAGCTCAGGGAATACCTGTCAGGCCCCTCTAGTTCAGGAGACTTTCTTGGGTGATGAAAGTGTGAAGTAAAAGCCAGCATTGGAGGTAGGTGGGCTAATCAGGTTTGAGGGTTTACTTATTTCACAGAATGACTGTGGTAAATGCACAGATTTCTGTTTTCTGCAGGGAGAGAGATATGGAGAAAACTAAGCATCACTTGTGCAGCCCAGGTCCCTTCTCCCTTCAGGCGCAGAACACTTGAGACAACCTACGTTCCCCCAAGGCACCGCCGTGGGAGGGTGAATGGCACACATAGCTGAGGGTCTGTACAGGTCAGTGGTGATGAGCGCCCCCAAGGGCTCTGCCGCAGCGGGCTTCAGTCTGTACTTTAACAAGATCCCCATCTCAGGTAATCCCTGTGCACATTGAAGTCTGAGAAGCTCTGAGCTAAAGCATTACCACTTTTCAAAAGCATTTTTTGAAACCCCAGGTAGAAAACTCCCCAAATGGTCACTCACATACACAGAGATACTCTCCATGTGCTTGATAACCACCATTCAGTCATGCTTGGGGTTCTCATGAAGGAGAATACATACATACATCTAATTCTGCTCAGGCTAAACCTCAGTGTTCCTAAAATTCTAATCTCTATCTTTCTCTCTTTACTTCTTCTTTTGAATTTAATTTAATGTTTAATTTTTGTGGGTCCATAGCAGGACTATTCTCTTTACTTCTATCTCTATCTCTTTTGAGATGTTGGAGACTCTCTCTCACTCCAGGAGTTCCCCAATCCTAGGTAAGTTAAAGAGACGTTAAGAGAATAGAGCAGTTAGAGGTGTAGGCTTTGGAATCAGAAAACCTGGGGTTTAGTTTTGGCTCTGTTCCCTCTTGGCTGTATGAAGGTAAGAAACTCTTATACTCTCCGGCCTTAGTCTTCTCACATGTGGAATGAAGCTAGTAGGAATGCCTACTTCATGAGGTTATAGTAAGAATTCAATTAAAAAGGTACACAAAGTGCTGTCACGATGTAAGCATCCAACAGCTGGCTGCTGTTGCTGTCATGAAGATGGTGCAGGGCCTCGATGTTGCCACCTTGCTCTTTCATCTCAGGAGCATGTGCTGCCTTAGTCCTCTGTTGGTGACTCATCATGCGTCCCTGGAAACCCAACTTAACAATGAATTAATCTTCCAACAATGCACACTATGACAGGAGACATTTATTGGTTAATCTGGATGAATCACATTAACGAAATTTTATGGCCATCCCCGATGTAAAAGATTTTTTAAAGACTCATTTCAAATTGCTCATGTTGAGCCAATATAGAATTTTATTTTATATTTATTTACAAGAGTATTTACTTTGTGGCAGTCACTGGGTGAGACACTGGGCTTGCAAAGGTGAGCAAAATATGGTCCTTGTTCTCAGGCAGAACACAGGGTATGGGGAAACAGACACATAGACAAGGAACTGGAATAACAGAACATTTGTGTGGGTGGAAGCATGACAAGTTTGCAGGGCAGACATAGGAGAGGGTCTAAGTCAGAACTGGGGAATAGGCAGGGAAGGGGGTTTTGAAGATGGAACTAAGTTTTAAGGTAGGACAGATGAAAAGGAAAAGAAAGTGTGTCTGGAAAGGGAGAATAGAGGCATAAAGAGAGAAAGAAAGGGGAGAGAGAGAGAGAGTGAGTGTGTGTGTATGTATGTGTGTGTGTAACTTACAATAATGTGGTTTTGCTGGTTAGTGGATGAAAGACAGAAGTCACATCATAAAGGGGTTTAGATTTCACACGCGGGAGTTTAGTCTGTAGCCAGTGAGTGGCTACTGGAAAATTTAAGCCAGGGGAGTTGTGGGGTGAAATTTGAGTTTCTGCAGGATCCTTCCAGGGACTGTGTGAGAAATGGAGAGTGGAGTGGACTGGAGGCAGCTATAGCAGAGAACGGAGAAAGAGAATGGGAGGGGAGAAACAGAGCAGAACAGAGGGATATTCTACAAGACAAAAATGAATCAGCCTTGGTGATCATTGGATATGGAGGTAAGAGAAAGTAAAGTGTTCAGGATGATTCTTGGTGTGTAGAGAGGCCCAGCAAGCAGCTGACTATGTGAGTGTGGCAGATTCTGATCTTTGCTTCCACAACAACTGTTATATTCTGAATGTTTGTGCCCCTCCCCCCAAAATTATATGTTGATGTGTTATCCCCAAGGTAATGGTATGAGAGGTGGGGCCTTTGGGGGTGATCATGAGGGCAGAGGCTTCACTAATGGAATGAGTGCCCTTACAAAGATATTGCAGAGAACCAGCTAGCCCCTTCCATCATGTGAAGGCACAGTGAGAAAATGTCCATCTATGAAGGAAGTGGGCCCTCACCAGATGCCAAATCTGCAGGCACTGTGAGCAATGAATTTCTGTTGCTTGTAAGCTACCCAGTCGGTGGTATTTTGTTATAGCAACCTGCATGGACCAAGACAACAATCATCTCCCATATGACACTTTCCTTCTGCTTGAACCCCAAAGTATTCCATTAAAAGCAGAGATCACTTTATATTAGAAGGGTAAATACCCAACTCCAATGGATGAATTATGACTGGTCTAAATGAGCTGTGCTAATCTCATTCCTTTTGGCCACTTAGTCAAATTGTGGGCAAGTGACTCATCTGTTCCAGCTAATGAAGCATAAAGAGGGACTTTTGCCCACTTCCCCTTCTACTTGCATGGAAGGGAGACATAACCTTCATATCCAACGTATCTCCTTACAACAGCCTACTTGTGACCATGAGCCAACAGTGAGAGAACGAAGTCAGTACGCTAGGATGGTGGAGCACAAAGGGAGAACTAGGTCCCTGATGGCATCTTTGAGCACCTGAATAAATGCTACCATCTACTGCCTCAGAACTTCCTGTTAAGTAAGATAAAAATGGTCTGTTAGGTTAGGCATTTGCTTTTTAAAGGATGGGAAATTTGAGGGTAATAAATAGCTTCAAAAGTAATGTCTCAGACACAATAGACACATCTCTTGTTCTCGAGTAACTGAGGCTGGATGTTACAGGTCACAGGTGGTGGAAAACTCAGGGACACAGCCAATGGAGGCCCTGCTCTTCATAATACATGGCTTCCAAAGTCATCTTAGGCCTAGAGTCACAGTTAGTCAGAGGGGGATGAGGATAGAGCTACTCTTTCGAGGTTTTATGGGCCAAACGTATGACTCCCACTCACATTCTGGTGGAGAGAACTGGCCACATCTAACTGCAAGGTAAGCTGGGAAATGTATGGTAACCAGGAAACCATATTCCAGTTTCTATGAAAGGATGAATTTTGGTGAACAACTAGCAGTCTCTGTCACACAACTGTAAATTGAGTTTTATTTTTCTTATTTGCAGCTGAAAGAATTTCTCACTGATCTAATGGGTCTGGAGATAGGAGAGGCATTTTGGTGGGTTATCCAGAGTTTTTCTTCGACTGTGGTATCTACATTTTTCAAAACATATCATATGTGATAGGTAAAGCCAAGGGAGTGGATGACTTCACTTAGGAAGAATGTAGAGAGTAAGAAGAGATACAGAGATAGAGCCCTTTGAAATGTTCACTGACCCGTCTAGTGCAGAATCATTCTTCTTTACTGCTAGTGAAAAGAACAATTCAGACATCTCAGTGGCCTACAGGGACCTCCCTTGGGTTGAGTAGTCTCATGATTCAAATGTAAGAATAACTCTATAGACCATGGTTGCCCAAATAGTTCTGTTTTGTATGGATTCTGAATATAAAATACAAACAGTGCTATATTTGCCTCTGTTTTCATTCTTTAAGGTACTAACTTTGACAAATAGCTGAAAAAAGTCTTGAGTGTGTAGTGTGTTCAGCTTCCTTCCTTTCCTAGTGAAGATATTATATATTGACATCTAGCAACCCAGATCCTGAAATAATATGGAAAATGCTCCAGGAGTTGTTCTGTTCTTTCCTCCTGCTTATCCTCTCTCCTATGGCTTCATATTTGGAAACTTATTCAGGGAAATTTGGCCCCCAATATTTCACGTGGGTCCTTTTCTATTTTCCCTAAGTGTTGGCTGGTCTGAGAAATAAAGGGAAAGAGTACAAAAGAGAGAAATTTTAAAGCTGGGTGTCCAGGGGAGACATCACATGTCAGCAGGTTCCATGATGCCCCCTGAGCCGTAAAACCAGCAAGTTTTTATTAGCAATTTTCAAAGGGGAGGGAGTGCACGAATAGGGTGTGGGTCACAGAGATCACATACTTCAAGGGTGACAAAAGATCACAAGGCAGGAGGTCATGGTGAGATCACAAGGTCAGGGCAAAACTAGAATCACTAATGAACTTCCATGTCCAGCTGTGCATGCATTGTCATTGATAAACAAGGTTCAAGAGCAGAGAACCTGTCTGACTAGAATTTGCCAGGTTGGAATTTAATAATCCTAGCAAGCCTGGGGGCACTGCAGGAGACTAGGGTGTGTTTCACCCCTATTTACATCTGCATAAGGCAGATACCCCCAGAGTGGCCATTTTAGAGGCCTCCTCTGGGAATGCATTCTTTTCCCAGAGCTGTTAATTATTAATATTCCTTACTGGGGAAATAATTCAGTGACATTTATCTTACCCGTTTTTGGTAATAAGAGAAATAAGGCTCTGTTCTGCCCGGCCCACAGACAGCCAGACTTTAAGGTTATCTCCCTTGTTCCCTGAAAATCGCTGTTATCCTGTTCTTAAGGTGCCCAGATTTCATACTGTTCAAACACACATGCTCTACAAACAATTTGTGCAGTTAACACAATCATCACAGGGTCCTGAGACGTTTAACACAATCATCACAAGGTCCTGAGGCGACATTCATCCTCAGCTTACAAAGATGACAGGATTAAGAGATTAAAGTAAAGACAGGCATAGGAAATCACAAGAGTATTGATTGGGGAAGGGTAAATGTCCATGAAATTTTCACAATTTATGTTCTTCTGCCATGGCTTCAGCCAGTCCCTCCTTTCAGGGTCCCTGACTTCCCGCAACAGAAACTCTGACTTTTCTGGGTTTAACTACATAAAGCCACAATAGAAGCAACAATAAAGGCATTCGCTGGAACTTTCTTCCACCAGAATCCACCTTGAGATTTGAATTTTCTTGAAAGGGCGTCTCCATTGACTGTGGCTTTTCCTGACAACTTAAGCCATTCTAAGGGGTAAATACGGATGACCCCGCGATTTGAGTTGACACGCCTTGTGGGCCTCATGATTTGTCACGTATACAGTCATGGGTAGACATCAGATGTCCTCCACCTGACTGGCCAACGATGTTCTCCAACACCCTCCCTTCAAAGCTCCCAATCACAGGAGCTAAGCAGGAAGAGAACTCTCAACTGTGGGTTGGTCTGAAAACTTAGGGATGTAGGCACTAGTTTACTGGAGCGTTATCTATTTATAATTCAAATAAATTCCACCAGGGCAGAGACCATATTATATACATTTAATTGTACTCTCTCACTCTGCCATACTATATATTTAAAAGTAATCATAATCACCAGAGATGGAATTCTTACTTTAAACCAGGTACCATGCTATGTGTTTTACCAGAGTTCTTCATTTAATCCTCATAAAACTTTATTAGACAGGTAGTACTATTTTCATCATTTTATAGGTGATGAAACTGAGACTAAAGGAATTAAGTACCCACCTGAATAACAGAGTTTAAAAATAATAAAGCCAAGATCCGAGCCCAGCAGCTTAATTCTTACAATAAGGATCAAGGTAGGTTACCTTTACCTTAGATCACCTCCCCTTAATCTTTGTTGTAAAGGTTAAAGATCTATGTAGAGCAACTGAAGCCAAGCACAAGAAACAGCTACTATCTTTATATCATTGTTCCTTCTGAACAGATGCAAGTCATGTGATTTTCTTATAAGATCACATGGGCGGGCTGTCTTGCATCTTGTGTAATGATGAGAAAGCTATGCAAAGATTTCTTTGTTAGAAAACGTAGGGGTTTTGTGACATGGTAACATCTAAAGGTTTGGTGAACAGGCAATATCTGAGGAACCTGGCGCAGGAACCTGCCCGCCCAGCAGTAGACCTCCTGGCCTGCTAAGTTATAAAGCTTTCCTAATAATATTTATAGGAGTCCCTTGGATAATTAAATGAAATCAATTAGATGTTATTGTGATTATTTTTTCTTAATAAAGTTTATTTTTCCAGCATAAAAATAATATAAAGCTTGGAAAATACAGCAAAATAAAAAGAGGAAAAATCAACATAATTTTACTGCCTAAAAAATCCCATTGACATTTTTGTCTTCTAAGAGAAATTTTGTTCATTTTTTTATTTGTTTGCTTTGTTGATAGCTTGAGAGACCTTCAAATTCCCATGTACCTGAGTCATCAAAATTTCTAAATCTGGTCGGTCCTTAGCCCTAGAGTCCCAAGAGTGCCATAAGATAGATCCTGGCAGGGCAGTGGTCAGAGGGGCTGGTCTGAACAGGGTGACAGAGGCCCTGATATCTCAGGGAAAAGCACTCAGCACAAGCCAGGGTTGACCTCGTCCAGAAGGAAGTTTTCCTGGGCTCAGTTCCCACCCTCGTGGTCACATCACCGTGACACAGCAGGAAGCAGCCTCCCCAGAGCCCAGGTCTCTCACAGGAAAGTGTTGTCAGAGGCATGGGCCAGCAGTCCCTGCACATTGGGTTAGCAGCAGCATTCCAATCTACAGGATTTGTTCACAGGCTGGAATGCTGGCCTCCGGGCTGGGCTATGGCACTTCCTCCACTTAGTCTTGATGCTTGCGGTGATACCTTGTGGTGGTGCCGTAAATCAGCTCTGCTCTGCGCTTTCCCCGAGAGATTGCAAAATGAATTGCCCTCCATGCAGGCAGGGTGAGATACCTCCTTTCAGATGTCACGTACTAGATGGAAGTTTGTTCTTAGTAGAGGGGGTGAATAGCAATGTCAGGCTATGGTGTTGGAGTCTATTCAGTTTCCCACACTTGACCCACATGTCAGTCATGAGCTAAACCTCAGAGGCTGTCTCCTCAGTGTTAGTGGCTATTTTTCCTCAGCTAGAGGGAAGCGCAAATGAATGGGAACCCAGAAGCTGTCACGGCAGCTGCAGGTTTGCACACCCGGTGCTCGACATTAGGCAAACCACCTGATTTCTCGGGGTGCTCGGCTTCCTCAAAAGTTTATTCTCTTAATTGGACAATTTATTAGCTGACCTTCCTTGCAGCTACCAATCCAAGAGCAATTGATGTTCACAATAATGATCCTTCAACACTACAAGACCCTAAGATACATGTGAGCACCCTATAGTCTTAGGGCTGCATGCGTTTTACTTATTCAGACTTGTTAAAACCTGGTGATCCCTGTGCGTCACTTATGGAGACTCTAGTAACCAGCATGGTGAACAGCGGCGATAGAATATGGAATGTTAAGTAAATTCCTCATTCTTTATTTTGAGGATGATGCCATGAAATGTGTAGCAAGAACACCAGCAGGGCTGAAGCAATACACATAGGAACATGGGCCTGTCATGGGTACCCTTAGGAAGACAGCTGTAGGCATGGGACAAAGGCTTTAGGCTGTAGAATCCAATGCTATGTGAGGCTCTATCTTTTTGCCCCACAGACTTACAAAACTTCTGTGGCTGAAGAAGGCTCTCGCCAATTCACATTTCTGCTGCAGTCACTTTCCAGTTGTCCTGTCACATGGCTTGCCCTTTAATGTCCTGCTGCCTCTATCCAGTTGCATTTAGCCTGTGCTAAATGCACTTCTCCACAGGGCACAAGAAGTTGTGTTATAATGAGGCCATGACTTAGTCACTGGGTGGGCTGTGAGTCAACCTAAAACTCAAACTACACATGAAGATAAATGTGATTTGGGAGATAGACATGTGTCTCAAAACCACTATGCCATAGACTTGGGCATGTTTTGGACTGTGACGTTTCATTCTTACTCTGAGAGAGTTTTAAATGGAACTTTACCTGTGTTTTCTGAGTTACACCTGAGCTCCTGAGGTGACAACTCCACTTTCTAAAGAAACTGCCAGGCCATCCATGTTGCTAAGAGGTGGTTCAACCATAGTTCTATGGTTCTTGTTCCACCACCCACCTCTAGCCTATACATAGAAGAAGGCTGGAGTTTGATCAATGATGCTGAGAAGTAAAGATTTCCTTGAAGTGACTTATCAGTGTCCCGAGTTTTGCTTTCCCGCCTCATGGGGGTTCAGGGAAAGTGCTTTCTTTCCCCTTTTTCAAACCAATACAGAGATTCTGTTGCCCCGGTGCTGCTGGAAGACCACAGCAGAGCAGGATGGAAGAGTCCCTTGGAATTTGTAGAGCAAATACATGAGTGCCTGAATTGCCTCCAGAAAATTCTAAAGGAGAGAAGGCCACTAGTGCCGTTTATTAGAGTCAAAAGTGGACAAAGCACTGAGGTTGGGCAAACTATTCTTTCAACAGTGACTGAGCAAGGTTACTTTCTCCTGGGGCTAGCACAGATACTGCAGAAGATGATTGGTCTTGAATTGTCTTGAGAGGATCCTGCCCATATGTCTGCCCAGCTGGGGCAAATTAACCCCAGCACAAACCACTTGGTGCTGGCAGTGGCTTGCCAGGAGACAGAGTTTGCCAGCCAGAGACTGCGTGACCTATGTCAGAAAAACAATTGTAGCATCTGTGGTCCCCACCAGAGCACGGTCTCAGAAGGACTCACAATTGAGAGCAAGAGCCAGCATCTGGGCACCTTCCAGGCAGAGTGCACTCACATCTAATTCCAGCAGCTCCAGTCCATAACAAAACACTTTGCCCATTTCCTTTAATTTCCCCCTCTTTTGATCCCAACCATGGAGGGAAAAGAAGCGATAGACGGAGAGCTAGAGGGCAGACAGAGAAAAACAGAAAGGAAAGTGAAGTCCTCCTCTATGCAGGTTGCCAAACTGAGGTCAAGCCTGATGGGGCAGAAAGAAAAAATAATCGTTTGAAGTGGGTAAGTTGAAGTTTTGGTTTAGTTCGGATTTAATCCCTGAAAATGAAGAATGTTCACACATGAAACTGATCTGAAAAGCACAAGGATCTGCTGATGACATCATCCACTGCAGGGGGATCTGACAGTCTATTTGATGGGTAGCAATGAAAGGAATGTAAAGTTTGCTTTCTGATTCAACCTCTTCAGTAAGCTGGTCACGTTACAATTTTGGAATCAGACTTCTGATTCTGGGAAGAGAATAAATGTATTTTCCTCCATCCCTCTTGCTTGGTCCAACTAAAAACCCTGGATATTATGTGTAAAACAACAACAAAAAAGACCCTAAAAGGGTGAGAGAAGAGGCAGACAGACTAGGGACCTTGTGATCCAAAAAATGACACAGAGGTGAGTTGCCTGGGCTTTCTTTCTGCCTCACATATCCCAGACTGCATGCTGGAGAAGCCAGCAACAGGGAAACACCAATGGTGCAGACATAAAAAACCCCAACAAAAGCCTGCTCTCTCTAGCCAAAGTACCAGGAAAAGAGCAACCTAGAAAGGTACAATAAAGCTTATAGTCAGAAACTGCTCTGTTCCAATCAAATAGCAGAGGAAAATCTGGTTCTCAACCCCACCAACACCAGCAAAGATCTAGTGGCGAGCCTAGGCTTCCACCCTCTCTAGGATGTAATGAGGTACCCCAGCTTCCCCCACCTGCTGTTGGGGTGGTGCCTGAGAGGGCTAAATAGGGAGCTGGCACTTTCATCTCCACCTATTACATTTAAAAAGTCTGAACTAAATAGTTTAAGTTCCTGCATCAAGAATCTAGAAAAAGAAAAGCAAAACAACCCAAAGAAAGTGAAGTGAAGGCAGGAAATAATAAAGATAAGAAGAGATATTAATGAAACTGAAAACAGAAAATCAATAGAGGTAGTCAACAAAATAAAGACCTAGTTCTTTGAAAAGAGGAATAAAATTGACAAACCTCTATCAGGACTGACAAAGAAAAAGAGAAGACACAGACTTCTAATATTAGGAGTAAAACAGGGGGCATCACTATAGACCTTGCACACAGGATGATAAAGGAATATCACAAACAACTCTATCTCTACAGATGTACTCACAACTGAGGTGAAATGGACCAATTCCTCAAAAAGCACAAACCACCAAAACTCACTCAACATTAAATATATAACTACTAAGGAAGCCAATTCATAATTTGAAATTTTACAAAAAAAGATTCTGCAGAACCAGATGGTTTTACCAGAGAGTTCTACCAACTGTTTAAAAAAGAATCAAATCACTTTTAAAAAACGGCTTCCAGAAAATAGAAGAGGAGGAAATACTTCTTAATGTGTTTTATAAAGTTAGTATTACTATGATACTAAAATCAGGCACTGACAGCGCAAAAAAAAAATCGATATACCACATGAATTTTAGAGGCAAAAATCTTTAACCTCTAAAACTTTGAAAAATGTTAACAAATAGAATTTAGCAATATATATATAAAAAATTATCCTCCATGACCAAGTAAGGTTTGTCTAAGGGATTCAAGGCTGGTTCATTATCTGAAACTCTATCAACATTATTCACCTTAATAAGCTGACGAAGAAGAATCACATGAGCATCTTAATTGATAGAGAAAAAGCATTCAACAATACTCAACACTTATTAATGATGAAAACTCTGAGAAAACTAGGAATAGAGAGGAACTTCTGTATTTTGATAAGGAGCACTTACAAAAAATTGATAGTTAACATTAATCTTAATGAAGAAAGAATGAATGTTTGCCCTCTATGATCCAGAGCAAGTCATGGTTGTCCTCTCTCATCGTTTTTATGCAACGTATTGCTGGAAGTTCTAGCCAGTGAAAGGCAAGAAAAAGAAATAAAAGACATGCAGATCAGAAAAAAGAAAGAAAACTGTCCCTCTTGCAGATAACATGATTATCTATGTGGAAAGTCTTAGGGAATCAACAAAGCAAACCTCCTAGAGCCAGTAAACGTGATCAGCAAGGTCACGGGTTACAAGATAAACATTAAAAAATTAACTGCATTTCTGTATACTCGCAGTGAACATGTAGATAGTGGAATTAAAAATACATTATCGTGTACAGCCACTCAAGAAAATGGAATACTTAGGTGTAAGTCTACCAAAACATGTACAGGACTTGTGTGCTAAAAGCTACAAAACACTGAGGAAAGAAAGCAAAGAAGATTTAAATAAATGGAGAGACATACAGTGTTCATATTGAATGACTCAACTTAGTAAAGATGTCAGTTCTTCTAAAATTGATATACACATTTAATATAATTTATATCAAATTATCTGCCAGAATTTTTGTAGATATGTAGAATATTATTCTAAAATTTATATTGAAATTCAAAGGAACTGGGATAGCTAAAACCATTTTTAAAAAGAATAAAATATAAGGAATCCATCTATGCAATTTTATGACTTATTATATAGCTAGCCTAATCAAGGCTGTGAAGTGTTAGTAGGAGATTACACACATAGATCGACAGATGAGAAAAGAAAACCCATAAATAGACCCACACTAACATGTCCAACTGATTTTTGACAAAGTTGCAAAAGCAATCCAATAAAGAAAAGATAGCCTTTTAAACAATGCCAGGGCAATTGGTCATCCATGGGCAAAATAATGAACTCTGACCTAAGTCTCACAACTTACACAAATGTAAGTTCAAAATGTATCAGGTTCTTAAATGTAAAACACAAAACTATGAAACTTTTATTTTTAAAAAGAGAAAATCTTTGGGATTTGGAACTGGGCCAAGTTCTTAAACTTGACGCTAAAAACATCAACCATACAAGAAAATTGATAAAATGGGTTTTATCAAAATTAAAAAACTTTTCTTTGCAAATTAATCTGTAGAGGGAATTAGTGATGAGCTGCAGACTGGGAAAAAATATTTGCAAACCACAAATCCAACAAAATACTAGTGTCTTAGAATATATAAAGAACTCTCAAAACTTAGAATATATAAAGAATTCTCAAAATTTAATAGTAAAAAACAAAAAAATGTAATTAGAAAATAAGCAAGATATACGAACAGATATTTCACTGAAAAGGATATACAGATGACAAAAAAGCACATGAAAAGTTGTTCAATATCATCAGTTATTGGAGAAATGAAAATTAAAACCACAATGAGATACCACCATACACCTATCAAAATGGCTAAAATAAAAAATAATGACAACATCAAATGATGATGAGGATATAGAGAAACTGGGTGGCTTAAACATTACTGGTGAATATGTAAAATGGCACAGTTGCTCTGGAAAACAGTTTGGAAGTTTCTTAGAAAACTAAATATGAGCCACCATATAGCCCGGCAATTGCAATCTGGGCATTTACTTCAGAGAGAAGAAAACTTACTGTCACACAAAAGCATGTATACAAATCTTCATAGAAGCTTCATTCATAATAGTAAAAATCTGGAAACAGCCCAGATACCTTTCAACAGGTTAATGGTTAACCAAATTGTGGTACATCCGTACCACAGACTACTACTCAGTAATAAAAAAAGAAATGAATTATTAAGACATGCAACAAACTGGATGACTCTCCAGAGAACTTTGCTGAGTAAAAAGTGCCAAAACAGGTTACATACCACATGATTTCATTTATATAACGTTCTTGAAATGACAAAATTACAGTAATGGAGAAAAGATGGGGTTGTTTCAGGGGTGAAGGAGTGGGTGGGAGTGGGAAAGAAGTGAATGTGGCTATAAAAGGGCAACCTGAGGGAACCTTGTGGTGATGGAAATATTCTGTATCTTGAGTATATCAATGTCAATATCTTGGTTGTGATATTGTACTGTCATTTCCAGGATGTCACCATTGGGAAAAACTAGGTAAAGGGTACATGGGCTCTGTCTATATTATATCTTACATTATTATAACTGTCTACATTATTTGCTACTAGTTGAAAATTAACTCAAAATAAAAAGTTTAGCTAAAATAAACTTGCAATCTCAGAATTTAAACAGCTCTATCTGGGAAGTATCTGAAAGACAACAGTGGCTTTTAGATTTTCTATATGAGGCCATGTCTGGTGCCTCTTCTTGATACACCCATGATACCCTGGGCTTAGCTGTATCCCTGTGTTGATCTTATTTTTCTGCAATTAGCAGTTTACATGTCTGTTTCCTCCACTGAGCCCTGTCTTTTTTAAGTGCATGGACTGTGTCTCAATCATCTTATACTTAGTATGTATCCATTTGTTTGTGGACATTGGGTCTGGCACATAGTAGGTGCTCAACAAATGTGTGTTGCATGGGCAAGTTAATGAATGCCTACATGGCAGCACCAGGTGGCAGATTTCTGTCTGGGACTGACTTGTGTGCTGGCTTCTGGAAGACATCTAAGAACAAACAAAGAGGAGATTGAATACAATGGAGACGGTAACTGCTACTACACAAATTAGGTCCTTCAAAATGTTTGTCAGAGCATCAAGAATTTAGACATGTCAAATTGAACTGATTGCAAAGGTAAAATATAAAGCAGGCAAAGATTCTCTCTGGAGTCTTTTGATTCCCTTTAATTTGCTCCATTTTTCTTCTTAAGCATTTTCACATTCATGCCCAGCCCCTATGCACAAATAAGTTTTCTAGTTTTGGAACTTTCCTATGGCTATTCAAAATTTCCTACTAAGATGCTTCAGCCAAATAATGCCCCAAATTGCATCTTTCCTATCCCCATTATTAGACGTTGAACTGTCTGGCCTTCACCTTTTCAAGTCCCAGTTCTTTGACAGAAACAGTTTGAATTGAAATGTGATTATCTCATAAATGACAATATGAGAGTCTGTCTCTTTTTAACAACCCATAATAGTAGGTGTCACGCTATTCTTTAACCTGGAGCATGAAAACAGTGGGAATTTAAGACCCTCATGCCAGATCCAGTTAGTGGGCACAATAAGTTTGACTTTGCTGTTTTAGCTGCAAGGGTGATTTCAATACAAAGTAAGTATTATAGCAGCATTGATGAATTTTTATAAGAAAAGTATTTTCCATTAAAAACTCTATTAAGACAATTTCTTAAGCTATTACAAAAATTTCATAATTCATTTTGTATTTTGAAAGTATTTTTATTAAAAGTATTTATATTTAAATATTTTATAAATATTTGATTTGCTAATTAGTTTTGGTTTATTTTTTCTGATTATAGCTTCTGTCATTTTTATTTTTTTGTGGTTTCTTCCTTATGTCAAATTTGTAGACGTAAATTTGTCTGACAGATGCCATTTTTCCCTTAGTTTTTCCCAGTAACAAATTCTGCTCCACAGAGTTTAGCCAACATCAGTTTTAGCCTCAGACATAGTAAGGACTTAATAAATGTTAGCTGTTACTAGCAAGCTGTCTTTGAAACGGTGTTCTTTACAAATTTAAGATATAATTAGATACCATAAAATATCAGTGTGTACAGTTTAGTGGTTTTTAGTATATTCACAAAATTTTGTAATCATCACTACTACCTAATTCCAGAACAATTTATTCTCCTCGAAAGAAACTCCATACCCTTTAGTGGTCACTTTTCATTTCCTCCTCTCTCTAGCCCCTGGCAACCACTAACCTACTTTCTGTTTCAATGAATTTGCCATTCAGGACGTTTAACATAAATAAAATCAGGAATATGTGGCCTCTTGTTTCTGACTTTTTTTCATTTAGTATAATGTTTTTAAGGTCTATCTATGTATTAGTGCTTCATTCCTTTTTATGGCTGAATAATATTCTATTGTATGGATATACTGCATTATATATTCATTGAATGGATATACAATTTTGTTCAACCCTTCATCAAATAATAGACATTTGAGCTGTTTCCACTGTTTGGGTATAATGAATAATGTTGATATAAACATTTGTGTACGAGTTTTTGTGTTGACATGTTTTCCATTTTCAAGGGTATTTGCCTAAATGTGGAATTGCTGGATTAGATACCCACAGGCAATGTATGGGAGTTCCACTTTCTTTTCATGATAGTCAATACTTGGATTGTCTGTCTTTTTTGTTGTACCATCCTAGTGGGTGTGAAGTGGTATCACATTGTGGTTTTAATTTATATTATTTTAATGACTGATGATGCTGGGTATCTTTTTATGAGTTTATTGACCATTTGCATTTCTTCTTTGGATAAACTTCTATTCAAGTTCATTTCCTTAATTAGATTATTTATTGAATCATAAATGTTTTTCACATATTCTAGAACAGGTCTCTTACTAGTTATATGATTTGTAAATATATATATTTTTCTATTCTTTGGGTGTCTTTTACTTTCTTGATGGTGTCCTTTGAAGCACAAAAGTTTTTATTTTTTGATGAAACCCAATGTAATTTTGTGTGTGTGTATGCTTGTGTTTTGGATGTCATGTGTAAGACCATTGTATAATCCAAAGTCACAAAGATATGCCTATTTTTTTTCCCAAGAGTTTTAGAGTTTTCACTCTTACATTTAGGTCTGTGATCCATTTCTAGTGAGTTTTTATATATGGTTTGAGGTAGGGATCCAACTTTATCCATTTGCATGTGAATATCCAGTTGTCAGAGCTTCATTAGTTGAAGATGATTCTTTCCACATTGAATTGTCTCTTTGCTGAAAATCAATTGATCATAAACATAGGATTTATTTCTAGACTATCAATTCGGTTCCACTAATCTATTTATCCATTCTTATACCAGATCACTCTGTCTTAATTACTACCGCACTATAGTAAGTTTTGAGATTGGGAAGTGTGAGTCCTCCAACTTTGTTCTTTTTCAAGATTGTTTTGGTTATTCTATGTTCCTTGATATCCCTATAAATTTTAGGATCAGCTTGGTAACTCTTGCACACCAAAAAAGGCAGCTAGGATTTTGATAGGGATTATGTTGAATCTGTACATCAGTGTGGGGAGTATTGCCATATCAACAATATTAAAACTTCTGACCATGAGCATGGGATGGCTTTCCATTTATTTAAGGCTTCTCTAATTTCTTTCAGTTATGTTTTATAGTTTATAAGTCTTGCACTTCTTCTGTTTCTTTGCAAATTAGGTAAAAAACACTGATGAAATTTTGTTTCTACTTGATGCATGAGAAAATTTTTCTTATATTTGTGAGGCAGAATGAGAAAGACTGAGAGAGAGGCTAGAGCTATTGCAGTCAATCAACTGCTCAATTCTTGAGTGTCTTGCAGCATCAAAGCAAAGTGAGAATATTTGGGGGCCACAAAGGCAGAGTGCTAACTCACTTGATGAAAACTGTCCATCTTCCACAGTGAGATGGAGTAAGGCAAAGGAGGCCTCTGACATACCTCAAACTGCACCTCATGGTAAATCCCTGGCCTCCCAGGTAAGAGACTGGTCCTTTCCACAGTAATCTCCCAGAGGAATGCCAATATTTCTGTGAACTTTTCTGTTCTGTAATCATCTGAATTCAGAGTCACTAATAATATGGGATAGGAATGTTTCCCCCAATTATTCCAGACCTGCCAAGCTGCAAAAGACTACTGATGCCAAAAGTTCTCATTTAATCAACAAACAGTACTCCAGGAATGGCCTGTCTATCTCTCCCAGTGCTGTGGCAAAGGGGAAGAAAACAGCAATGGCTGGGAAAAAACCAACACTCAGGACTCTCTAGAGTCTGAAACAGTTGTGGAAAAATTCTGAGAAATTCCCCTGAAAAGAATGGGAAAGAATCCACATGAAAAATTTTATTGCTCATGACAAACTCCTGCTGCTCACATAATTTTTTTTTTACAAACTAAACTAACATTATAAAAATGCAATATATATATATATATCTCACATGCACACACACACACACACTCTGACATATTGACTAGGCTGCATTCATAATGTGCTTCTCAAAAGAAGATACTGATTTCACTCTAAACGTCTCTAATCACAAATGGAAACACAATTTCAGCAATCAAGTCTTCACAGACTTTCGTGTCTTGAGGTGGGCTTCCCATCCCTTCCTATTTCATTCAGGATACTTCTGTCATCAGAAACTAGAGGAGATACTCATATTTAATTTAGTCTACAGATGTGCTACTCCTTAATTTACTAGAATATGTTTGCTGCCACCCTTTTAAAGAATGGTACTTCCTGAAGTACCCAAGTTATTTTATATTTATTACATCATTTGTCTACCCAACATTCCTGACAGTAGATCAAAAAGAGGACAGACAAGGAAATAAGCAGGTTTGTTCTCCCCATTACACAGATGAGGAAACTGAGATGGGGGAAGGACATGGTCTTCCATCCATCATCAATTCTTTCACTCATCAGTTACTTATGAAAGTTGTTTTCTATTATGCCTAGCCTCTAGATGCTAGGGTTACAGTAACTGTTCTGCTCCTTCTTCTCATGGAGTTCCTAGTCTCATAGGGGAGTCACATTGTTATTTTCAAAATACAAATCTGGACTGGGCACGGTGACTCACGCCTTTAATCCCAGCACTTTGGGAGGCCGAGGCAGGCAGATCATGAGGTCAGGAGATTGAGAACATCCTGGCTAATACGGTGAAACCCTGTCTCTACTAAAAATACAAAAAAATTAGCTGTCCGTGGTGGTTAGTGCCAGTAGCCCCAGCTACTCGGGAGGCTGAGGCAGGAGAATGGCATGAACCCAGGAGGCTCAGCTTGCAGTGAGCCGAGATCACACCACTGCACTCCAGCTTGGGTGACAGAGCGAGACTCTGTCTCAAATAAAAATAAAAATAAACAAAATACAAATCTGATTGTGTCACAGATTTGCCACAGGTCTCAGAATAAGGATTAAAATTCTTATGATAGCGTATGAAGTTTACACAGTCTTACTTCTATATCCGCTTTCAGCCTCATCTAAGTTCTGCCTGCATGGTCAACTAAAGGTTCAACTTTTTCACCCATTAGGTTTTCATGTTTTTGGTTTTTTGAGGAGATGTATTTATTTCATTTTGATTTAGATTTTTTTACAAAGTTGTGAAGGCGTGTAGTTCAAGGAGTTGATATTTTTAATAGTCTTATTATGAAAAATAGTGCTAGAAAAACTGGTTAGCCATATGCACTGGACCACGTTCTTACACCACATTGAAAAATCAACTCAAGATGGATTAAACATTTAAATGTAAAACCTGAAACTGTAAAAACCCTGGAAGACAATCTAGGCAATACCATTCTGGACATAGGAACCAGCAAAGATTTCATAACAAAGACACCAAAAGCAATTGCAACAAAAGCAAAAGTTGACAAATGGGATCTAATTAAACTAAACAGCTTCTGCACAACAAAGGGAACTACTGACAGAGTGGACAGACAACTTACAGAATAGCCTTTTTTTTTTTTTAAATGGAGTCTCACTCTGTTGCCCAGGCTGGAGTGCAGTGGTGCCATCTCGGCTCACTGCAAGCTCCGCCCCCCTGGTTCAAGCAATTCCCCTGCCTCAGCCTCCCGAGTGGCTGGGGTTACAGGCGCATGCCACCACAGCTGGCTAATTTTTTTGTGTTTTTAGTAGAGACGGGGTTTCACCATGTTGGCCAGACTGGTCTCTAACTCCTGACCTCCGGCAATCCACCCGCCTCGGCCTCCCAGAGTGCTGGGATTACAGGCATGAGTCATCATGCCCTGCCACATTTTTTAAACTAGAAGTAATTTTAGAGATCATTTCTCCCTCTCCTGTAATCTCAGAGATATTGATACCTAAGTTCAAGGTCACATGCAAGTGGACGTCAGAGGGGGACTAAAACGTGGTTCTCCTCATTCCCTTTCCCATGCTCTTCAGAGTATGCCACACTGTAAACTAACTTGCAATTAAGACGAATATAGGACTCTGCATTTGTATTTTCTTAAGATGCCAGCAACTCACCAACAATAGACATTAAGACATTGTTACCGTAAACAACAACAGCAATACTTGTGGCTACTGTTTAATACTCACACATGTCGGTCACCATGCCAGGCGTTATGCATGTTCACCTTGGTTTCACAGTGACTCTGTGGAGTAGACATTATCATTAACCCTATTTCCACATAAGGAAATTGGGTCTTAGGAAGTTTAAGCTGTTTTCCTGAATGAACCCTACTAGGCATATCTGGGCGGATGTGTTGGAGCCAGGATTTGAACTCAACTCTATCTGGCTTTGAACACAATATTTTTCTTCTTTAATTGACATATTGATTCTGTATTTCTCATAACCATGATTTTCACCAATTCTTGGAACCTGAAACTATCTGACTGCTGTTAGCCTCATAGATCTGTCATGAGAATCAAACAAATAAATATGAATGTAAACACTATGCCTTATAAGAGTGCCTGGCTTGTGGTAAGTGCCAGCAAATGTTAACTGGCCTTATAATCCTCTGCAGCCTCCTTTTTCTTCTGCTGTAAACCCCTTACCTTCCTCATGCTGGCAAACTTAGCTCTTTTCTTGGTCTTACCCTTCTTTTCTTTGATTTTTCACATGAAACATTTCCACTGACTTTCTTACCGTTGTCCACTTGGAGTTTAAACTTAATTGTCTCATGTCCTCCTTCTCCTTCTCCGCCTTTTTCTCCTCATTCTCCTCCTCTTTCTTTTCCTCCCTCCTCCACCTCCTCCTCTTCTTCTTCCTCCATCTGCCTTCCATTTTTCATTGGCTACAAATGGCCCTTGAATGGTCCCGTTTGGGCTCTGCTGTCCTGGGGTGTTCCTCATCTTATCTCTTCACATCAGTTTTTCAATTCACAACTCAAACCAGTCTCTTCTAGTAAATCCTTCCTGGGCTAGGTAAACATTCTTCACATCCACAGAAAGAAAAGAATCCAAGTGCCCTTCCCTCAGGGGAGGTTCACCCATTCTTCAACTGCCTTTCCAGCCTTGAGAGATTTTACAGCTCTCAGTTTTCTAATCTGTAAAATAAGGGCACCTCACTACCTAGCCCTAAGTTTCTTGACTTTCGTAAATGCTCTTGTTTTATTTCCAATGTTAGATCCTGCTCTCAGCTGGGAGCCTGGGGCTTCTGCACATCCCACAAAAACTGCCCAAGGTTGCTGAGCCTTCTTGGGGCCCTTTCCTTTGGTTTTATTCCTCCTTGAAAAAGAAGTAAAATTAGTTAGCTTTAGAAACAGTTGGTAGAAAACAATGTGTTTATTACTATGAGGAAAATCATATCAAATTAAGACCATCTTTGATTCATCGTTCTGGGAATATCCGTTTTTGTGGGGGAAAAGTAACTAACACACATACACACACACACACATACACACACACATACACATTCACTCTCTGCAATGAAATTAGAAAAACAAACATGTTGGCAAGAAGGGGATCTTTAGGGTTGACTTCTCTTCCTTTACTGTACCTCTTCCTTCTCTCCCCACCTCTAGATCAAGTAATTTCTCCTCTATTTTTAAAATTCTGTTGTATCCTGCCTTCTTGAGCACCACTGGTTTTTGAAATCTTCCACCCTCACTATCATTTCAAATACCTATCCCCAAGAAAGGGTGACAAATGTAAGAAGGGGTTAATGGGAATATGAAGGGAGAGGAAAGGTAAATCTCAGATTAGACCCAATATATTTCAAGCCTTTCACTAGTCACTTACTATATGTCATTTGATTTAATAACAATAATAATTCTGCAAGGATTACTGTTATCCCCATTTTGTAGTTGAGGAAATGAAAGCTCAGAGAGGTTAAATAAACTATCTATTGTTGCACAGTTGATTTAGTCAAGTTAGGCTTTAGCCAAGGTCTGCGTGACTCCCAAGCCTGTGCTTTCTTTTCCTTTGCTTTATTGATTATCCATGACTGCTAAACAAATTACTACCAAGACTTAGTGCTTAAAACAACAAACATTTATTGTTGCACAATTTCTATGAGTCAGGAATTGGGTGTGACTTAGCTGGGTGCTTTGAACTCAGGGTTTCCCACAAGTCTTCAAACAAAGTGTTGGCTGATGCTGCCTCATCTATCTCAAAGCTCAACTCAGGGAGGATCCTCTTCCAAGCTCATGCATGTGCTGTTGGCAGTCCTCAGCTTCTCATTGGCTGTGTGCTGAAGACATAAATTTTTTGACATGTGACCCTCTCCATAGAGCACCTCACAACGTAGCGGCTGGCTCCCCTCGGAGTGAGTAATTAAGGGAGGGAGAGAAGGCACCCAAGATGGAAGCCACAGTCTTTTTATAACCTGAAATTGAAAGTGACATCTGTCACTTCTGTTATATTCTGTTCCTTAGAAGTGAGTCAGTAAGTCCAGCCCACACTCAAGGGGAGGGGAGCACACAAAGGCATGAATACCAGGAGGTGGGAATCGCCTTGTAGAAATTATCTTTCTGAACTCATTTTTATGTTCTAACATATTCTCTGCTTTACAAAAACTGTGTATATTTAAACCATCCCTTAGGTAAAACTAAGCATTCTACTTGTGTTTAGCTCCTTGCATGAATATTGCTTTACTAAAATTTTCAGGAGAGAATTTCAGAGAAGTTCACATGCACTTTGAACCAGACAGTTCAAAGTAAGTTCGAAAGATGTAGCTGTGCATATATTTCCCATTATACACTATATATTACATATTATATAATGTTATACATATTATATATAAAATATTGTTTTGGTGTGTGTGTCTATCAATATATTATATATATGTATAAGTCTATATATACAATATTAAAAAACAACATATAATCTGCAATGTATAACATACAATAATAAAATAATATGGATAAGAAGAATCTGGCACAATGTTCTTTGCACTTACACAAGTCTTATTTTGCAAAGATTTCTATAATGTTATGATTTGGATAAGATCCAAAAGAAGTATCTCAATGGCCACTTGACCATGCGTGCACATCTGTCCCCTCACTAAGAGCATCTTATTAATGTCCACAATTAGCCAAGAACATTTACTTACCACATACTAGGAGCAGAGCCCTTTAGTGAAAAGATAGTAAATAAAACTTTTAGTAACTCCAAAGCATTGTAACCCAGTTGATGAGGCTGAATTATATGAACCTTATTGAGCCTAATGGAAAACATGATATGGATAGATAGCAGAGTGCTTGAACAAGGCCTTGGGGATCCCAGAGACCTGACTTCAAAAGTCTGCTCTACTGGCTGTGGATTTTTGGGTAAATATTCTTGTCTGAAAATAGGTATAGGGCACCTGATAGGGCAAAAATTATGAATGACAGCACAGCCAAGCGGTTCAGATGCATGAATTCTGGCACCAGATGCTTGGGTTCAATTCCTGGCTCTGCTACTTACCATGGGCCAGTTCTTAACTTTTATGCCTCAGCTTCCCCATCTGAAAAATGGAGATCATTATGGCACCTACCTCATAGGTCTATTGGGAGGAGTAATTAAGTTAGTATGTGCAAAGCTCTTAGAACAGTACTTGGCACTCAGTAAGCATTGTCAATAAAGAAAAATGAAGCCATTTGTGCAAAGCTGTTACCAGAATACCCGGCATAAATAAATTAATACATTATTCTCAATGGTTTAACTTTTAATTTCTTCATCTGTAAAATGGGAATATTAATGATTGTCTTATAACATTCTTATGAAAATAAAATAAAATAATATATATAAAGCACTAAGAGTTTGTGGTCCAAATAAGGACTTAGTAACTGGTAGCTATTTTTATTTACGAATATTCACAAGCATTTATAGAGCTAGCAATAAGTGGGAGTTGAGAATCCCAAATAACCTAGTGCAAAACGTCTCCCAAACCAGGAAGTAAATATCTCAGCTCCAAGTAAGCGCCTGGCTCTGAGATTACTACAAGATGTTCCTTTGCTCTCTTAGCCTGAGTTCCTTTGGGGCTATCTGTATCTGGGGAATTGTGAGTCTGAGAATGGGTTCTTCTGGTTTCTGCTTGGTATTTTAATTGGCATATTAAGTTTCTTATCTGCTTCTCTTCTCTGTTTTTAATAATGCCCATTTGCGGTTGCAGGCTGAGTGCAGAAAGAACGTATTAGAAATAGCTCATAGAGATAAAGGCCTTAGACACACTGAGGGCCAGTGGCCTGGGATCATCTGATTGCAAGCAGAGGGAACTGGCTGCTGACTCCATGAGTTGTTTTTGGAGGGCTGCTTTCACCGGGTGAAGAGATGAGGAGGCTCGGGCACCCAAAAGACTGGCCGAAATTCTCCAGTTCTGCTTCTCAAGGACAGCCACTGGGACTTATCTCTTTTCCTGAGAGCCCCAGTCAAGAACTCTTAATGTCTTGGGCCTCTCCTTCAAGGCTGAGAATGACATTTAATAGGTAGCACCGGTTTGGGTAGAAAGGAATGCATTTCTCAAAAACATAATCATGTTGTTGGCTCTGCTAATGATAGCCACAGACCAAGGGGGAAGAAAAACATTTTTAAACCTAATTCTGGGAAGTAGATTGCCCCCTGACCTCCTCCCCAGGGCCAGAACACCAACTATCAGACTGAAGGCAAACATGCTGCAAAACAAGACAGTGGGGAGACACCACTTCATGACTAATTGGCTTTAGGAACATGGAATACAGGAAAATATATAAACAACTATCTGAGCTTTGAAAAATAAATACTACTAAGGGCCATGGATTGCTCACATAATTTCACTTTTATTAGAAATACCAACCCCAGTGACTATCACTGTCCCACCCTAATGTCAAGTTCATTTGAGATCTAGCATTGTAAATGATAAATCCTCAGCTATACTCAAAATTTTACTTGTTTTTGGTCCCTCTTTCCTTTTTTTTTTTACCTGGTGGTTTCAGAGAAATCTTCTCAGAGTTCACTTGGCAATAATTTGTGAATCTTAAATAAAGTAATTTTGATAAAAGTCCCAACTTTCAACACCTTTCAAATGGTGTTAGCTTGGCTTTAAACTCCTTAGTTAGAGAATCTCAGTAAGTTCCTGGTATCTGTTATCAACTCCCTGTGTAGGGATTAGTACTGTGTTTTCATGTGGGATATAAACATATCCGGGTAATTCTCCTGAGCTTCACTTGTTGAAATTTGACATTTGTCCTATCACTTAATTATGGCTTGGCTCCCAGACAGCTTAGCTGGCACCTCTTTGACAGCTGCCTGCCTCTCCCCACAACACACAAGACTCAGTCCTGGTCCCAGTCCTTCCCTTAGCTAAGGAAGCAAAGCTAATAACAGAATACAGACTACGTACCCTCCATCTTGAAAGATGAGATAGTCTTTGTGTGGGTTAGGACTGTTAGCTACAGAGAGGTAAAAGCAACAGATATTTGCATTTTCTTACCTTGGCTCTGCAGGGCTTCCAACAATCTACTCCAACGCTTTCTCCTAGCCACTCCTCCCAGCCTACCATTTTGTCTTTCTTCACCGTCTGCTTGTCCCATTTGCTCCCTCAAAATGCATCTTTTCTAGGAAGCATTTCCTCTCCTCAGTGTTGTCCAAACAGAAGCTGTTGCCCTCAAACTTAAAGGCCCCACAGTTGAATATAGAAATAGAGGACTGGAATTAGTAGAAAAGACCAGAGAAGAGAGAAAAGGAGAGAAAGTCCTTATTTGAGCTATTTGAGACTTGAAGGAAGCACACAGTGACCCTAGCAGTGAATTCCAGTTCATGTTAGAATCCTTGGTCCACTATCATAGAGGGTTTTCTCTCTCTGTAAAGTCAAACACTGGGTTGCATCCAGTAGGATGCTGGCAAATGTGTGAAAACTAGCTCTTCGGGGAAAGAAAAAGCACTGATTTGTAGCATTTGCTGATTTCCTTGGAATAAATGCTCCTTTCATGGTCAATTTCAAGATACCAAAGTGAAATTACTAACAAGGACATGGGAAGAGATGCACACAAGCAGCTTTTGACAGCCGGTACTAGCTAGGTCCAGCATGGGGATGGTGGAGGCCAGGGAAGGGTTTATAGAGCAAACATTTCTTGAGCTTGAATGTAGAAAGATGAGTAGGTGTTGGTTGACTGGACAGAAAGGCAGCAAAAGAAGGTAAGAGGCAAGTATTTTTGGCAAAGGGTGAACAACTTTGGCTGCATTCTAAGCATATATGTGCGCAATGTGTATGCACACACTTGTGTGTGGCATGCATGGTAGTGGGGTGGACTGGGAAAAATACTCCCTCAAACAGGTCATCTGGGGCCCTAGCAATGAGTCTTAATGGCCTACATGATTCCCAGGACTCAATGTAACAGTCTCCTTCCAGGACTACGTGTTCCAAATCAGGACGAAGGTTTTCCAACTGAACTCCTTTCAAGAAAGAGTTGTTTCAAATAGAGACATACCTCATTTTATTATGCTTTGCTTTAGATACTGCATTTTTACAAGTTGAAGGTTTGTGGCAACCCTGCATCGAACAAGTCTATTGGAGCCATTTTTCTAACAGCACACGCTCACTTATGTATCTGTGACACATTTTGGTAGTTCTTGCAATATTTCAAGCTTTTTAATTATTATAATATCCTTTATAATGATCTGTGATCAGTGACCTTTGACGTTACTTTTGTAATTGCTTTGAGGTGCCCATATAAGACAGCAACCTTAATTGATAAATGTGTGTGTTCTGACTGTTCTACCAACCAGTCATTCTCCCATCTCTCAGTGGACGCCCCTGTTCTCTGAGACAGAATAATATTAAAATTAGGCCAGTTAATAACCTTACAATGGCTTCTAAGTGTTCAAGTGAGAGAGTCATGTGTCTCTCATTTTAAATCAAAAGCTAAAAGTGATTAAGCTTAGTGAGGAAATATGTTGAAAGCCAAAATAGGCGGAAAACTAGACCTCTTCCACCAAACAATCGAGTTGTGAATGCAAAGGGAAAGTTCTTGAAGCAAATTAAAAGTGCCACTTCAGTGAACACATGAATAAGAAAGCAAAACAGCCTCATTTCTGATATGGAGAAAGTGTTAGTGGTCTGGATAGAAGATTAAACCAGCAACAACATTCCCTTAAGCCAAAGCCAAATCCAGAGCAAGCTGTAACTTTCTTCAATTCTGTAAAGACTGAGAGAGGTGAGGAAGTTGTACAAGAAAAGTCAGAAGTAGGAGAGGTTGATTCATGAGGTTTAAGGAAATAAGTTGTTGCTATAACATGAAAGTGTAAAATGATTTAGGAGCAAGGGCTTATATAAAGGTTACAGCAAGTGATCCAGAAGGTCTAGCTAAGACAACTAGTGAAGTTGCCTACACTAAACTACAGATTTTCAGTGTAGATGAAATAGCCTTATACTGGAAGAAGATGCCATCTAGGGCTTTCATAGCTAGAGAGGAGAAGTCAACTCCTGGCTTCAAAGGACAGGATCACCGTCTTGTTAGGGGCAGCAGCAGTGACTTTAAGTTGAAGCCAATGCTTATTTACCATTCCAAAAGTCCTGGGTCCCTTAAGAATTACGCTAAATATGCTCTGCCTGTGCTCTAGAAATGGAAGAAGAAAGCCTGGATGACAGCACATCTGTTTACAGCATGGTTTACTGAATATTTTAATCCCACTGTTGAGACCTACTGCTCAGAAAAAAGGATCTTTTCAAAATATTACTGCTCATTGTCAATGCACCTGGTCACCCAAGAGCTCTGATGAAGATGTACAAGCCAATTCATATTGTTTTCATGCCTGTTAACACAGAATTCATTCTGTAGCCCATGGATCAAAAAATAAATATGGCCTTCAAGACTTATTATTTAACAAATAAATTTTGTAAGGCTATAACTGCCATAGATAGTAATTGCTCTGATGGAGATGAGCAAACTCAATTCAAAACCTTATGGAAAGGATTCACCACTATAGATGCCATGAAGTATGTCAGGCCTCTGAGCCCAAGCCAAGCCATCGCATCCCCTGTGACTTGCACCTATAAGCCCAGATGGCCTGAAGTAACTGAAGAACCACAAAAGAAGTGAAAATGCCCTGCCCTGCCTTAACTGATGACATTCCACCACAAAAGAAGTGAAAATGGCCGATCTTTGCCTTAAAGGATGACATTATCTTGTGAAATTCCTTTTCCTGGCTCATCCTGGCTCAAAAAGTTCCCCCACTGAGCACCTTGTGACTCCCACTCCTGCCCGCCAGAGAACAACCCCTCTTTGACTCTAATTTTCCTTTACCTACCCAAATCCTATAAAACGGCCCCACTCTTATCTCCCTTCGCTGACTCTTTTTTCAGACTCAGCCCGCCTGCACCCAGGTGATTAAAAAAGCTTTATTGCTCGCACAAAGCCTGTGTGATGGTCTCTTCACATGGACACGCATGACACAGTATATTTGTGATTCATAAGAGGAGGTGAAAGTATCAACGTTAACAGGAGTTTGGAAGAAGTTGATTCCAACCTTCATGGTTGACTTTGAGGAATTCAAGACTTCGGTGGAGGAAGTAACTGCAGATGTGGTACAAATAGTAAGAGAACTAGAATTAAAGTAGAACCTGAAAATGAGACTGAATTGCTGCAATCTCATGATCAAACTTGAACAGATGAGCAATTGCTTGTTATGGATTAGCAAAGAAAGTAGTTTTTTGAGATGGAACCTACTCCTGGTGAAGATGCTGTGAACATCTTCAGTGACATCAAAAGGATTTATAATTTTACATAAACCTAGTTGATGAGGCAGTGGCAGGGTTTAAGAGGTCTAACTCCAATTTTGAAAGAAGTTCTACTGTGGGTAAAATGCCATCAAATAACATTGCATAGTACAGAGGCATCTTTCATGAAAGGAAGAGTCAATAGATGGTGCATACTTTATTGTTGTCTTCTTTTAAGAAATTGCCATAGCCATTCTAACCTTCAGCACCCACCACCCTGATTAGTCAACAGCTATTAACATAGAGGCAAGACCCTCCACCAGCAAAAAATTATGACTCCTCTTAGACATGATGTTATTGTACACTTAATAGACTACCGCACAGTGTAAACATAACTTTTAAATGCACTGAGAAACAAAAAAAAATGTGTGGCTCACTTTATTGTGATATTTACTTTATTATGATGGTCTGGAACTGAACTTGCAATATCTTCAAGGGATGTCTGTAATTCTTTGGTTACAATGGTCTGTGAAATAGTCACTATTCTGGGAGCCAACATCAATACATTATTATAACTGAGAGTGGCCACACAACAGAGAACAGCCAAGCAAAGAAGAGGGAATTTCAGACTGAGAATCTGTTAAAGGTCATGCTGTGATTTTGTCTGATAGGAAATGGGGAGAGTTTAAAGGGTAAGAGTGATGCATTGATTTGCGTCAAAATAAGAGCTCTGTGTAACAAGAACTATTTCAAAGTGGTCTAATTACCAACTGTCTCCATCACATTAGCTTGCCCTCTAAAGGCTGCATTTCCTTTGCTAAATACAAGGGCAATTCAAACTGTTGCTCTAAGGCAAGACGTTTATTATTCAGAATCTGAGCATTGTAGGTCCCAGCTCTCTAAATAAAATAAACAAATATTTATTGAGCATCTCAGACCATGATATCAAGTTGATCCTTACTTTGGGCACAGCATCCCAGGGCTCTAAAGGTCCACGGGTCACCTGCTCCCACTGGCTTTTTCAGGAAGGCAAAGGGACGTCTTTAGAGAATTCTCATAGCTCATTTCCCCTCTTGCTTCTTGACCTACAGGGCAGGCTCTGGGGCTTAAGGATTCTCTGACGCTATTTATTTGGCTTTTCTCTTTCATGATGATTTTATATTTTAGCTTCTGAAATTTAACTATTTTAATAATTTCTTACATAATTTAATTCTATTTAGATATATAATTTAACTGGAATGAGATATAAGAGTAAAAATAACTACAACAAATACCACTTTTTTAACATGGACATATACTAGAGGCCTTTCAGTAATGGGTATTTTTAAAATGAGCCAGAAAAAGTCATAATAAATCAGAAGCACAAGTTAAGTGTCTTCTTCGAGGTCTCCTATTAAAAACAGGGTTTGCCTTTTTTTAAAACTATGGGAAAAATGCTAATTTTCTTACATAGGAAATTTTAACAGTCCAATTACAGAAAATAGTAAAAATAGTTTCCTAGTGGGAATACATTGAGGATATTGAAATAAAAACCCACTCATACCATCAAATATCAGCTAAAGTATATGGATAATTAGGATAGAAAAGTTCCAGTGAAAGGCAGAAATAAGAATTTGGAAATAGTTTATTATGTAAGTCCTTGTCTGGCCCTGGTGACTAGCATGGTTCTTTCTATATTGTTTAAATGATGTTGTACCAGGATAAATATGAGATTAAGGTTCATTTAATACTGCTGCTACTGTTAACAGACTAATTTTACAATGCTATTGTTCCTTCAGTTACTAAGTAGTTCCTCAGAAAATATCTAAGAGCCTAGGATGGCCATTATAAGCCCTTTCTTCCCTAGCACAGTGAAGGATATGTTGCTGTAAAGAAAAAACCTGTTATAACAATTTATGTTAGGTAAACAAATTTTATGTTTTAACAAGATTGGTTCCAGCGGAGTTCTGAGTGTGTAGAAGGCAGCCCCTATCAGGATCGCAGGCTCTAAGGGCTGGTAGGTCAGCCTTATTATCTGTTCCCATCATCTTAAGCCAAGTCCTGCTGTGCAACAGAGGAATGAAGATGGAGAATGAAGTCATCCTCTAGAACTCCAAGCTCGGGAGCTGGGCTTCTTCCCATGCCAGCGGTGGCCCAGGGAGTATCTCTTCTCTTCTCAATTGTCCTGAGGGCATGGAGGAGCTGAGCCTGGAGGGAGATTTCCTCTGGAACACAGCACTCAGTGAGATGGGACAGCACCATGCAGTAGGCTAAGCGGTGATGTCAGAAGTTAGCCTCTTAGCAGCTGAATAAGTAGGGTGGGCTGTTTAGTGCCTCTGAATCTCTCTCCTCATCTGCAGAATGGAAATAATAATACTTAGCTTACACAGTTCTTTAAAGCATAAAGTGAAATGGGGATGTAAAGTGCCTGGCACAGAGAAGAACCCATTAATGGTGGCTCTGGTCGCAACTCAAAGCAGCCTCAGATCCTTTTTATTCAGAGTGGAGTCTCTTTCTTCCCTCTCAGCAACTTTCCTCTTTCACTCAAGAAGAGAAAGGAGTGGCCATCACTACCTCCCCCAGCGTCACCGCAGGCAGTCCAACTATAAACTGAGTTTGAGACTGATGGAAAGGAATTTCCCATAGACGGGGGCCAGCCAGAGCAACTTTCAGATCATTCCAGAGGAGCTGGCTACTCTGAGGCCAAAGGTCACTTGGTGGGACAGGAGTAGCTTTCAGTGGATTTGAGCTCTGCTCAGTAAAGAAGGGCCAGGTCCATGGCTTGAGAGGATGGGCACCCCCGCCTATTTGATTAAGTGGCAAAAGCATCCTGTAACATTCTCCCACTTGGCTGAGATACACTATGCTATATACAGTGTACATTGCTGTCTGTCTGCCTGCCCATGTTTGTTTTCAGTGTCTTAGCATATTGGCTCTAAGTTCATGCTGTGTGTTGTGTTTGGCAGGAAAAGGTGTTTTAATATCCTTGCTTGACTGGAACTATCTCAATGCTAGTGAATTCTATTATTTTGAATAAGATAAAGTATAGCCCCAGGTTTCTGCATAATCACAGCACAGAATACTTCAACTTTAAATTTGAGTTATCTACCTTGATAAATACTAAAATAAATGCATCTGGAGTGTTCCCCTACAGGTTCCTGGAGCTCTGATCGACTCTTGGGCAAACCAAGCGTGTCAAAATACACTGGATCCTTTGTCTGACCTGTAATCTGGGAAACTGAAATTGATAGCATACTCTTGTCCCTACCCTTAAGCTTGCTCTATACATACCTGTAATCCAGCACCTTAAGTGGGTGAGACCAGTGAAGACATAACAGTGATTTTAGTCAAAGTTTCTGTGACTTATATTCAATCCACAAAGGATGTGATAACCTACCAGAATGAATGAGGCTGAATTTATTCATTCACAAACATTTTGCTGTATTCCATTTGTGCCGATATTTTGTAAGCATGAGGGACACAAATATACATGACCCAATCCCTGCCTAAGGGATTATTCACAGGCTAGCAGAAGGGGCTTTGTTGAGAGTCCCAATGAGGGGAGTCGTCAATTGGAAGTCAGGAAACACTTCATGGGAAAAGTGGCCCTTTTCCAGGGTCAGGAGTTCAAATCAAGAAGTATTTTCTGATTTCTAGTCCTCATAGAATTGACCACTCCCCTCATAAGCTCAGAATTATCCTGGTAGCCAATGAGTATAAATCATACTGTGACAACTTTGCTGCCTTGATTATCAATGTAGACAGTTAGAATGACCCTAAATCCACCAGATAACTGAACAGCTCCTGATTTTATGACATGTGTTCATCTTTTAAGTCAGCAAAAGTAACTCTGTTTTGAAATTTGACAACCTCAGCATTTCTAGCCAATTCTGCTAAAGACTCATGTGATCACACCCTAGAAACAGAAGCATTTGGGAAAAAGAAGTATCTGAAATTGTGCCCTTTGTGTATTACTCACCTCTTCTCAATAGTAAAAATTAAGGGGTTGATTTTTAAAAAGATTTGAGGTTAGGATGAGCTGCCTGATATCAAGGGTAAGGAGGGATGGAAGATCAAACATACCCATTCATTGACAATTAGTGTAATTTTAGAGGCACTTCATGTTTTCCCTAAATGTTTCTTACATGTCTACTGCCAAGTGATGATACCTGAGCTTCTACTGGTAGATTCTCATTTCTCTATTATAAAGTTTCATCCTAAATATAGCCATCCCTGCAGGTGTCTTTTATACTGCAGTACAAATAAATTTATCAGATTCTTTCATCAGACTGCTGGCACCATGGCTAAAAAAGGGGTTGCTGCTAAGGTGAAAAGAGGGGAGGAAGAGTGAATTAAAGGCTGGGGCATCCCAACTTATTCTACTTGGGATTTGCTAAAAACCAGCCTTTATCACAGTTTAGAGGCACAGAAATTCACTAGTGAGAAATGGTGCCCAAGACCTGAGATTCTATAGCACTGCAAGACAGACAAGTTTGATGGTTTTGATAACCAAGACTAAGACACCCCACCCTTTTTCCCCTGCCTCAGCTTGTAGTCATATGAGAGTTTCTGGTCTAGAACCAATCAGATTGCAGTAAGAGCCTGATGACATGGCAGGATGTCACCTGCCCCTATGGCACTCTGACAAAACAGCTACAGTCACTGATCCTCAATAAGGATGTTCAGAGTCAGATTTCACCTTTTTCTAGAGAGGGTCTCTCTCTGTTGCCCAGGCTGAGTGCAGTGGCATGATCACAGCTCACTGCAGCCTCAGCCTCTCAGGCTCAAGTGATCCTCCTAGCTCAGCCTCCTGAGTGCCTATGACTACAGGTATGCACCACCATGACCAGCTAATATTTTATGTTTATTTTTTGTAGAGACAGGAGTCTCATTATGTTGCCCAGGCTGGTCTTGAATTCCTGGATGCAAACAATCCTCTCACCTCTGCCTCCCAAAGTTCTGGGATTATAGGCATGAGCCACTGTGCCAGGTTTCACTTTTTTTTTTTTTAAGTTTTTATATAACTCTGTGTTCCTTGTTCTCAGTTCTTATTGTTGTGCAAAGCACCTCATTTCTCAGTCCCCATCCACAGGCCAGTGCAGACCTGCTAGGGAAGGGGGTGAGTCAGTGTCTCAAAGTCCCAGTACAATCACCAACAGAACCTTCCACTCCTACCTGGGCAGATATTTGTGCCTGCATGCATTCATTCAAAAGCATGGATTGAACACTGTGCATTCAATCAAGTCCAGGATGCTGCCCTTGCCCTGTGATAGATATCAGAACAATATCAGACACAGTCGTAGGCTGTGCTTATAATTGTACTGGGAGACAAGTCATAAATCTTTGAAAAGTTGAGTCACAGTAGGAGGTAACGGGGGACTAACTATCCAAAGAGAACTACAGCAGGTCAGAAAAAGAGATCCCTGTAGGCTGGAGGGGTTAAGCTCCTTGCAGTAGGGATCAAGGTTTACCACATAGTGGATACTTAATAAATATTTGTTGAATAAGTGAGTGGATGGATGGATAGATGGAAGGATGATTAAATGATAAACAGATGGTTATTATGAAATGTTCCATGGAAGAGGTGATTTTGAAAATTCGTTAGACTTTTGATATTATAGATGATGTCCTAGTTCATTTGGGCTTCTATAACAAACCACCATAGACTGAGTAGCTTATAAACAACAGAAATTTATTGCTCACAGTTTTGGAGGCTGAGAAGTCCAAGATCAACACAGCAGCATATTCAATGTCTGGTGAGGGCCAATTTCCTGGTTCAGAGATGGCACCTTCTTGCTATGTCCTTACATAGTGGAAGGGGTTAGCTAGCTCTCTGGGGTCTCTTACAAGGTCACAAATCCCAATCATGAGGACTCCACCTTCATGACCTAATCAATCACTCTCCAAAGGCCCCACCTCCTAACACTATCACCTTGGGGGTTAGGATTTCAACACAGGAATTTTGGGGGAACACAAACTTTCAGGCCACTGTAGAGGAGAAGAGAGAGGGTAGATCAGAAAAAGTTCCTGTCTTCATGTTCCTCAGGACATTCTGCAGGGCTGGGAAACTGGGAAATCATCAAGATATAGCAAGCATTCACATACCTGAGGCCAACCCTTAGCCCTGAGCAATGCCACAATTTTAACCTTGGTGGTAGAGACTCCCACCACTGGATAGACTAGAATCCAAAAAGAAGTGAGAGAAAGGAGAAGGGAAGCTTTTGGTTCTAAACACAACCTCAACGCCTTTGGGCACAAGCCTCTTCCACCAGTGACTTGTTCATCCATGTAGCAGGCTGACAGAAAGCCCAGATCACCAGAACTGCTTGTATCCATGGTTAACAATAAACGAACCAGAGCCTACTTGTGTCAGTCACAAGTTGGGCACAAAAGTCAGCGTGAAAATGGGAATTCAATAGGTTCTAGTTTTTCCCATCCCTTTCTGGTGGGCCTTGCCAGCTTTGGGCTTCCAGTCTGAACCCTGACTTTTCCCCAAGCTGATTCACTTGATCCATAACCACAAGCTCTTAATACCAAGTGCTTAATACTTTTAGCATGGGCAACAGAATCAGACCTATAGTAAGACTCAGTAAGCTCATCCTGCCATCTGCTTTTATGACCGATGGCAGGCAGCAAGAGGTATTCAAGCCGAAGGCAGGGACGACCTTCGCTTTTATATTCCCAACACTTAGCACAGTTCCTGACACAGAGTAGCTACCCAGAAAATATTTGTTGAATGAAGGAGGAGAGCAGCTCTGGTTCCATAATGCAGTGCAGGTGAGGCCTCTGCCAGTGTTCCCCTGCCCTAAACCCTAGTTTAGATAACTGGACTTTGACATTGCTCTGATCTGAGAACCTACTATCAGGACTGGGGTTCCTACTTTCTCTTGAATACCCAGGACTGAAATTTCTCTTAGGACCCAAATCTATTATCTTTTTCCTGGACAGCAAGTTGTTTGCATTTCTCAGATGTTGCTTTTCCCAGATTACCTTTGGCCTCTCTGTGTGCAGACTCTCAAATATATACTCATTTTTCCCTCTGTCCCCAGCTCTCCTCTGTATTGGTTTCTATTCATGCTCCAAAGCTTACCTTGACCATCACCTCCTCTTGGAAGCCTACACAGGTGTGGATGTGTATAATGTAGAGTATGCCATCATATAATGTGTACATATCTGTACTCATTAAGTTGCAGTGCAATCACTAATCCACTTATCTCTTCTCCACACTTGACTGTGAGCAAGGAGAGAAAAGGGATCATGTGTTCATCTTTGTATCCTCATCATGTACACTAGTGTCTAGCACACAGTGTTCCATAAAAGTTTTAAAAATGAGTGCATGAGTGAATGAATAAATGTCTTTACTCAACAGGATGGCCCGAGCTGATACTCGTTCATGCTCTCTGCCCTGGATGTCAAATGTTGCCTCTCACCCTTGATTGTTTTCTTTTACTTCCCAGTTTTAAAAATATTAAGTAGGTCCTCTAATTGCCTGGCCTGGAGCTTGCAGGTCAAGTGCCTGAACCACTCCCTCTCCCTCCCACTTACCACCCTCCTGCCACAAGTGCTTTGTTGTATGTTGTGAGTTATGTGCTACTGTGCCAGGGTAGAATGCCTTGTTTAGCATTTGCGACGGTAGGGTCCTATCAGATGCACATTTAACTTTTATAAATTCAACTATATGCCCTCACTGCTTATGATTTCAGAATTTAACAATACACATTTCTATGCAATTTGGCTCCTAAATATATGCCATCTATTTCGTCTGGAACATAGAAACACTCATTTGTTCCAAGAGTAAAGGTAAAACCATTGGATTTTTTAAAGATGATAGACTTTTCCTGTACTTTTTGGACAATTTAAAGGATTTTTCTAGGATAATTTTTATCTATAAAATATTTTTACTTTATGCTCTGATTTTATTGTATGTTTTAAAAATTTCATCTGTATAATTTAGTATATACTTCCTAAAGACAAGGATTCCTTATTAAACACAATCACAATACCATCATCACAAACACACCCAACATAGTTCCTTAATATTATCAAATGTCCTTTGATGTTCTATACATGTTTCTTTTTATTTTTAAACTTTTTCTAAGTTGGAAGTTTGAAATGGCATCTAAATAAAGCCAGCACTTTCAATTGATTAATATATCTCTTGAATTTCTTTTAATATATGTTAAAAATGCTCCTTTCCCATTGCTTTTTTTTTTTTAATTGCACTTTGTTACTGTTGTAAAACCACATTGTTTAACTTACAGTTTCCCATAGTCTATTGCATCTTCATGGTTTTTGTTAACATGTTACTTTGTTCTCTGTGTGTCCTTCAAATGTTAGAAGTTAGATCTGGAAGCTTGATTAGATTAATATTTTTTAAAAAATACTGTGTAGAAGGTGCTGTGTTTCCACCAGGAGGTACAAGATGTCTGATTGTCTCCTGTTTTTGATCATTGATGATTGTTGCCTAGATGCATTATTTCATTAGGTTTTGCAAATTCATGAAATTCTAATTCCATCATTTCTTCAAGTATTAATAGAAATACTTGTAAAAGGCAAACTTTTCCTCATCTATTATTTATTTACCTTAAGCTACAGTTTTGTTTAGGAATGGCAGAATAAACACTTGATTGTTTTCTTTTACTTTCCAGTTTTAAAAATATTAAGTAGGTCTTCTAATATCCTTTAGAGGGAATCAATGAAAAATAATTTTACCTATTATTACATATGCATAGATTTGACACATTTGATGTATTTTATTCTATTGTGGTTATTATCTGTATTGATGCTTTGATTGTTCCCCTTCACCCAAAGGGAGACTATTTAATTGGCTCTAAGCCATTTCTACTAGTAGTTACTGATGGGTACTTTTGGATTTTGGTATGACAAGATTTTTCAGACTCATTTTGTACACTTCCTACCCCACACCTTGAATCAGCCATTTATTTATCCAAGAAGCCCTGGTTTCTTTTGGTTGGAAACAGTATTTAGAGATAATCATTTTGGCCCTAGGGGAGCTCATTGTTATTGAGCTGCTCATTGCCTCTAGGTATTTTTGGTGAGCTAGAAAAATCATGAATTTACCCAGACACCTTGATGTGATTTGGCTGTGCCCTTACCAAAATTTCAACTTGAACTGTATTTTCCAGAATTCCCAAGTGCTGTGGGAGGGACTCAGTAGGAGGTAATTGAATCAGGGGGCTGGTCGTTGCAGTGCTATTATCGTCCTAGTGAATAAGTCTCATGAGATCTGATTGGTTTATCAGGTGTTTCCACTTTTGCTTCTTTCCCATTTTCTCTTGCCACTGCCATGTAAGAAGCACCTTTTGCCTCCTGCCATGATTCTGAGACCTCCCCAGCAATGTGGAACTGTGAGGCCAATTAAACCCCTTTTACTTCCCAGTCTTTGTTACGTCTTTCTCAGCAGTGTGAAAACAAACTAATACAGTAAATGGGTACTGGGAGTTGGGTGTTGCTAAAAAGATACCTGAAAATGTGGAAGCGACTTCGGAACTGGGTAACAGGCAGAGGTTGGAACAGTCTGGAGGGCTCAGAAGAAGACAGGAAAATGAGAGAAAGTTTGGAACTTCCTAGAGACTTGTTGAATGGCTTTGACAAAAATGCTGATAGTGATATGAACAATAAGATCCAGGCTGAGGTGGTCTCAGATGGAGATGAGAAACTTGTGGGAACTGGAGCAAAGGTGACTCTTGTTATGTTTCAGCAGAGACTGGTGGCATTTTTCCCTGCCCTAGAGATTTGTGAAACTTTGAACTTGAAAGAGAGGATTTCAGGTATCTGGCAAAAGAAGTTTATAAAAAGCAAAGCATTCAAGAGGTGACTTGGGTGCTGTTAAAGGCATTTCATTTTATAAGGGAAGCAGAGCATAAAAGTGTGAAAAATTTGCAGCCTGACAATGTAATAGAAAAGAAAACCCCATTTTCTGAGAAGAAATTTAACCCTGCTGCAGAAATTTGCATAAGTCAAAAGGAGCTGAATGTTAATCCCCAGTACAATGGGGAAAATGTTTCCAGGGCATGTCAGAGGTCTTTGTGGCAGCCCTTCTCATCACAGGCCTGGAGGCATAGGAAGAAAGAATGGCTTTATGGGTGGAGCCCAGGGTCCCCGTGCTGTGTGCAGCCTAGGGACTTGGTTCCTGCATCCCAGCTGCTCCAGCTGTGACTAATAGGGGCCAAGGTATGGCTTAGGCTGTGGCTTTAGAGGGTGCAAACCCCAAGCCTTGGCAGTTTCCATGTGGTGTTGAGCCTGCAGGTGCACAGAAATCAAGAATTGAGGTTTGGGAACCTCTGCCTAGATTTCAGAAGATGTATGGAAACACCTGGATAACCAGGCGGAAGTTTGCTGTAGGGGCAGGGTGCTCATGAAGAACCTCTGCTAGGGCAGTGTGGAAGGGAAATATGAGGTCAGAGCTCCCACACAGAGTTCCTACTGGGGTACTGCCTAGTGGAACTGTGAGAAGAGGGCCACCATCCTCCAGACCCCAGAATAGCAGGTCCACTGACAGCTTGCACCATGCACCTGTGGGGAAAACCCACAGACACTCAATGCCAGTCCATGATGGCAGCTAGGAGGGAGGCTGTACCCTGCAAACCCACAGGGGCAGAGCTGCCCAAGACCATGGGAACCCACCTCTTGGCTCAGCGTGACCCAGATGCAAGACATGGACTCAAACAGATCATTTTGGAACTTTAAGATTTGACTGCCCTGCTGGATTTCGGACTTGCATGGGGCCTGTAGACCCTTTGTTTTGGCTAATTTCTCCCATTTGGAATGGCTGTTTTTACCCAATGCCTGTACCCCATTGTATCTAAGAAGTAACTAACTTGCTATTGATTTTACAGGTTCATAGGCAGAAGGGACTTGTTCTGTCTCAGATGAGACATTGGACTGTGGACTTCTGAGTTAATGCTGAAATGAGTTAAGACTTTGTTGGGACTGTAGGAAAGGCATGACTAGTTTTGAAATGTGAGGACATGAGATTTGGGAGGGGCCAGGGCAGAATGATATGGTTTGGTTTTGTCCCCACCAAAATCTCAACTTGAATTGTATCTTCCAGAATTCCCACATGTTGTGGAAGGGACCCAGTGGGAGGTAATTGAATCTTGGGGGCCGGTCTTTCCCATGCTATTCTCGTGACAGTGAATAAGTCTCATGAGATCTGATGGGTTTATCAGGGGTTTCCACTTTTACATATTTCTCATTTTCTCTTTCCACCACCATATAAGAAGTGCCTTTCCCCTCCACCATGATTCTGAGGCCTCCCCAGCCCTGTGGAACTGTAAGTCCAATAAAACCATTTTTTCTTCCCAGTCTCAGGTATGCCTTTATCAACAGCATGAAAACGGACTAATACATACCTCCAGTTCAACTTCGAGACTACAAGGTTTCTACTCATTCTTATTGCTCTTTCCTCTTCCATTTCTCCCACAGCAAAAATCTTTTTCTCAATGATACCACATTATTGTTAATTTGCTTTATCCCTCATTATGAATATAGTCTTAGTATAACAATATTACCATCATAGCTTACTGAAAATAATCTAATTTTTAAAGTTTTTTATTAGTTTCTTTTTTGCTTTGGGGTATAGGCACATGACTGTGCTTTAAAGTCACCTGGAATATGGTTTCTTTCTGTGTATTTATGTGCCCAAATAGAGGCACATCATTAGACATTGCTTTTGAAAATTTAATTCATGTTTATAATATTTAAAGTATTTACAAGGTTTTGAACTTAAGTTTACACAGAGCATAACTTCAAACAAGTCTAACTTCTCTATCCATTCCTTATTCCCATCCAGTAGCCAAAATTTTAAAAATGTTATGGTTTATACTTCAAAGCATTAAATATAAACATATATGTATGTGTGTGTATATGTATTTCATCTTTGTGAAAGGTAAAATATTATACATACTTTTCTTCACCATGCCTTTCTTTACTTAACAATATATTCTGGCGATCACTCCAAAGTAGTATGGTAGTATATGGAGAGTCCTCATTCCTTTATACAGGTGCCTAGGGTTCCACTTATGGTCAGCATGGTTTATTCAACCAGTTCTTTAGCAATGGATATTTGGGTTGTTTTCAGTCTTTGCTATTACTAATAGTGTTATAATGAATTGCTTTGTGGATATATCTTTTCATAGTTTTATAGTTGTATCTTTGGGACAGATAACTACAAGCAGATGGTAAAGACAAAGGGTAAATGCACAAATAATTTTACTTGATGATGTCAAGCTATCCTCCACAGGGATTCAACCTTTTGTAGATACACTAGAAATTTATGAGTGACCACTTCCCCATAGAATTGCCAACAGAATTTGTTATTAAACTTGAATTTTTGCCAATCTGATAGCATGGTTAAATTTAAATTTTCTTATTATGTTTAGGGTTGAGCATCTTCTCATAATTTAAGAGTTATTTGTACTGTTTTGGTCAGTGGTCTATATTTCTAGCTTATTGTTCTATATGATTGTTGGATTTTTTCTTCTGCATTTGTATAAACTCTTTATATTATTATAAATATAAGTTGCAAATATTTTTCCTATTTTACCTTATCTCTTTTTACTTATGACGTATTTTCCATATAAAATTTAAATTTCTTAAATATCACAATTTCCATCTTTTTCTTTAATCAGATTTGAATTAAGTTTTCACTGCTTTTAGATTATAGAGGAATTCAACTATGTATTCGTTTGGTCCTTTTATTTGTATGATGCATTTGGAATTTATCTTGGTGTACAATGTGAGGGATTCCATTCAATTTTATTTTTTCCATGTGGTTATCCAATTATTATTCTAACACCACTTTTTAAAAAGTTGACCTTTTCTCCCACTGATTTGAGATGCTTCCCTCATTGTATTGTAAATATCCATATGCAATTGAATCTATTTTGAGATTTTTTTCATTTGTTCTATTAGTTTGTCTGTCTATTCACACACTAACATCAAACTGTTTTAATTATAAAGGCTTTCCAGTACATTTTAGTGTCAAGTATGGCAAGACCAACTCAATACTCTTCTTTTCCATACTTATTTATTTTCCCACTGAACTTTATAATCAAATTGTCTATGTTCAGAAAACAATCTGGTTACATTTTATTAGGATTGCATTGTATGTATACACGAACTTAGAACTGACATCTTTACAAATATGAGTCTCTCTAGACAAAAACATGGTATGTCTTTACTGTTCAGGTCTACTTTTAATATCATTCAGGAGAAGTTTATAGTTTTTCTCTTATAGGTTTTGGGCATTTCTTGTTGCTTTTATGCCAAAGTATTTTATATTCTTATTTGTTATCATAAATGCGTTCTCCTCTTTCATTATGCCTTTGGTTTTTGTGTATATATATATTTGCTTTTGATTTCATGTAAGTTTTTTAACTTTCTACTTACTAAATTATTTTATTATTTTAATAGCTTTCCATTGATTCTTTTATATTTTCCAAATGTATAATCATATTACCTAAAATTAAAGATACTTTTACTTATTTCTTTCCAATTCTTCTGCCTCTAATTGCTTTCTCTTATTTACATTGATTACTACCTCTAATGTAATATTAAATAGTCAAGGGCTTAAAATGTAACTAACATCAATGTCAGAAATGACTCTTCTATATTTAAAACAAACTGTCTCCAAGTGACACCTCTGGCAGTAAGGTGCTCTCAAAGAGCACTATGTGGTTTCAGACAGATAAGCCAGAAGCAGAATGCTCATATCAAAGCAGAGAGATGGCTGCCTAGCCTAGCCACAGGCCACCAAACACTGAAGTTGTTCTTAGGTTTATTATTCAGTAGTTGTGGGTAACTTGCAAAAATGAAGGGAGCAAACCTCTTTAGCTGGATCAATTTGCATTAGGTCAAATCTCTGTAATAAATGACATATTCTATATCAATCAAGTGCTATTATTTCTCTGATCAAACATTAATTTATATACGCATTGGTACTAAAAATGGGTGCTACTGTAACAAAACTTAAAGGTATGAATCAGGGATCTCCAGAGCACAGGATTCAGAGGATATAAATATATAAGAGGAGATTCATTATGGGAATTGGCCCGTGTGATTGTGGAGGCCAAGATGTCCTATGATATGGCATCTTCAAGCTGTAGAGCCAGAAAAGTCAGTGGTGTAATTTATTATGAATCCAAAGGCCTAAGAACCAGGTAAGATAATTATGTAACTCTCCATTCGAGGCCAAAGCCCTGAGGACCAGAGAGTAGTGGGGATGCTGATGTAAGTCCCACAATCTGAAGGCCCAAGAACCTAAACCTCTCTCACATCTCAGGGCAGAAGATGGCTATTCCAGCTCTAAAAGAGAGAGTGAATTTTCCCCTCCTCTGCAATGTTTTCTGTCTATGACTTCAACACATTGAATAATGCCTGCCCACATTGGGAGCTCAGATCTTCTTTACTCAGTCCATTGATTGAAATGCTAATCTGTTCTGGAAATAACCTCACAGATATACCCAGAAGCGATGTTTTACCAGCTATCTAGGTATCCCTTAACCCAGTCAAGTTGACACAAAATAAATCATCACAAGGCAGCCCCTTGTCAACTTGGCACCCACATCTACTTAAAGCATATTCAATATTCAGATAAGATAATAACATAACATGAATCATTTTACCTAACATGTTACAATTATTTTTCATACAGCCAAAAATGCACGAATTCCTTACCTAGAAGAGGAAGTAGTCCCTGAGTGGTGTTTAGTTTTCTCCTGATATCCTGTAGCTTAAATACTAAAATATAAAATTAATAATGCTTAAATACTGATACAAAGTCAATATGTCTTATGTTACATCATAAGGAAATAAGACAATAAAGAAAAGAAAGATATTTGCCTAACACATGTATATATACACACAAAATGTATTTCTAACAAAATAAAGAGGAAATATTCATGACAATTGTAATCCTCATTTCTGTAACTGGTTAAGTGGTTGTAGCTGGTATTTACAACTACCTTCTTCTACTACCCATTTTGTATTTTCTTTACCTCTAGCAAGCACCTCAGTTGGGTATGATTCTTCACCTGATGGGGTAACATAAACCTTCAATTACTGAGAGTACGAGCTATTCATAGTCCTGCCTGGATTAGGCTGTCATAGTTTTCCATTGACCTTAATCACAGGGCATGGTAATACTAAGAGATACCCTAAAGGTTCTCCTCTATTCTAGAATACTCCTCCTTAACTCCATTGTGGAATAGTAGTCCAGTTTCCCCTGGGTAGTCTGGAGTAATAACCCCAGTCAAAACCATAACTTCCCTCTTGGGTTGTTTACTCAGAGGAATGAAGAGCCCAAAGTGGCCAGGTGGTAGTCTTAACTTCCAGTTTAATGGAATCATTGTTCTGTTTACTGGTAGAAGCATTCCTCATTCTGAAGCTATGACTTCTGGGACAGAAGAGCATAAGGTTATAGGAACAGGAAGTAAAAGTTTTGCTAGTGTTTCACTAGTGGTAACAGTAAGCGGTGCCAATCCCATTTCCATCCCTTGATCATGAATCTGTGAGTTCTGGCTATCAGAGAAATAGTACTATATATTGGATGTTGATTCAGATCATATACAAGCTTCTGCAGAACCTTGCTCCAGCCCTGTAAAATATTGCCGCCTCACTGGCACTGTAACTGAGTCTTCAAAAGGCCATTTCTTTATTATATCAAGCCAGTTGCTTCAGGATGCTAGGAACATAGTAACACCAGTAAATTCCATGAGCATGTGCCCACTGCTGCACTTCTTTAGCTGTGAAGTGAGCTTCTTGGTCAAAAACAATGCTGTGTAGAATAACATGACAGTGGATGAGGCATTCTGTAAGTCCATGGATGATAGTTTTGGCAGAATCATTGCAATCAGGGAAGACAAATCTATATTCATTTTAAGTGTCTATTGCAGTAAGGACAGAACACTACCCTTTCCATGATAGAAACAGTCCAAAGTAATCAACCAATCTTTGAATTGCCTGCCAACAAAAATTCAACACTGTTTAAAATACAACAAAATCCAGCACTAAACAATATAAAATTCACTGTATCTAGCATCTACTCTAATATTGCTAAGATACAAAAAAGTGAAATAAAATGACCCATGACTAGGTCAAAAGTCAACTAGTAGACACAGAATTAGAAAAAACAGTGTTAATGAAATTAACAGGAAAGACACTAAAGCAACTATTATAAACATGCACTTTGCTAGGGACTGAAGGAATAAAGATTTCACCTGTTTAATGTGCAGACAATTTTCTGATTTTTAAAATCCATTTAAGAGACAATGGATGATTTAAAACAAAATCAATAATGTGTTGGTCCTGGAGCTTCCATTCCAAGATGGCAGAATGGGAACAGCCCCGGTCTGCAGTTCCCAGCATGATTGATGCAGAAGACAGGTGACTTCTGCATTTCCAACTGAGGCACCTGGTCCATCTCACTGGGGCTGGTAGGACAGTGGGTGCAACCCACAGAGGGCAAGCCAAAGCAGGGTGGGATGTCGCCTCACCCGGGAAGTGCAAGGGGTTGGGGGATTTCCCTTTCGGAGCCAAGGGAAACTGTGACAGACTGTACCTGGGAAAACTGGACACTCCACCCAAGTACTGTGCTTTGCCTATGGTCTTAGCAACTGGTAGACCAGGAGATTCTCTCCCATGCCTGGCTGGATGGGTCCCATGCCCACAGAGCCTTGCTCACTGCTAGCCCAGCACTCTGAGATTGACCTGTGAGGCTGCAGCTGGGAGGAGGGAGGGGCGTCTGCCATTGCTGAGGTTTAAGTAGGTAAACAAAGCAACTGGGAAGCTTGAACTGGACAGAGCCCACCACAGCTCAGCAAGACCTACTGCCTCTACAGACTCCACCTCTGTGGGCAGAGCATAGCTGAACAAAAGGCAGCAGAAACTTCTGCAGACTTAAATTTCCCTGTCTGACAGCTCTGAAGAGAGCAGTGGTTCTCCCAGCACAACATTTGAGCTCTGAGAACAGACAGACTGCCACCTCAAGTGGGTTCCTGAATCCCGTGTAGCCTAACTGGCAGACACCTTGCAGTAGGGGCTGACAGACACCTCATACAGGTGGGTGCCCCTCTGGGATGAAGCTTCCAGAGGAAGGATCAGGCAGCAATATTTGCTGTTCTGCAGCCTCCACTGGTGATCCCCAGGCAAACAGGGTCTAGACTGAACCTCCAGCAAATGCCAACAGACCAGGAGCTGAGGTACCTGACTGTTAGAAGGAAAACTAATAAACAGAAAGGAAACAGAAGGAAACAGAAGGAAAACTAATAAACAGAAAAACTAATAAAACATCAATATCAACAAAAAGGACATCCACACCAAAATCCCATCTGTAGGTCACCAACATCAAAGACCAAAGTAGATAAAATCACAAAGATGGGGAGAAACCAGAGCAGAAAAGCTGAAAATTCTAAAAACCAGAGCACGCCTTTTCTCTTCCAAAAGATCGCAGCTCCTTACCAGCAAAGGAACAATGCTGGATGGAGAATGACTTTGAAGAGTTGACAGAAGTAGGCTTCAGAAGGCTGGTAATAACAAACTTCTCCGAGCTAAAGGAGCATGTTCTAACCCATTGCAAGGAAGCTAAAAACCTTGAAAAAACGGTAGACGAATGGCTAACTGAAAAAACAGTGTAGAGAAGACCTTAAAAGATCTGATGAAGCTGAAAACCATGGCATGAGAACTTCGTGATGCATGCACAAGCTTCAATAGCTGATTCGATCAAGTGGAAGAAAGGATATCAGTGATTGAAGATCAAATTAATGAAATAAAGCAAGAAGACAAGTTTAGAGAAAAAAGAGTAAAAAGAAGTGAACAAAGCCTCCAAGAATATGGGACTATGTGAAAAGACCAAATCTATGTTTGATTGGTGTACCTGAAAGTGACAGGGAGAATGGAACCAAGTTGGAAAACACTTTTCAGGATGTTATCCAGGAGAACATTCTCAACCTATCCATGCAGTCCAACATTCAAATTTAGGAAATAGAGAGAATACCATAAAGATACTCCTTGAGGAGAGCAACCCCAAGACACATGATTGTCAGATTCACCAAAGTTGAAATGAAGGAAAAAATGTTAAGGGCAGCCAGAGAGAAAGGTCAGGTTGCCCACAAAGGGAAGCCCATCAGACTAACAGTGGATCTCTCTGCAGAAACCCTACGAGCCAGAAGAGAGTGGGAGCCAATATTCAACATTCTTAAAGAAAAGAATTTTCAATCAAGAATTTCATATACAGCCAAACTAAGTTTCGTAAGTGAAGAAGAAATAAAATCCTTTGCAGACACGCAAGTGTTGAGAGATTTTGCCACCACCAGACCTGCCTTACAAGAGCTTAGGAAGGAAACACTAAACATGGAAAGGAACAACTGGTACCAGCCACAGCACAAACATGCCAAAATGTAAAGACCATCAACGCTATAAACAAACTGCCTCAATTAATGGGCAAAATAACCAGCTAACATCATAATGATTGGAACAAATTCACACATAACAATATTAACCTTAAATGTAAATGGGCTAAATGCCCCAATTAAAAGGCATGGACTGGCAAACTGGGTAAAGAGTCAAGACCCATCAGTGTGCTGTATTCAGGAGACCCATCCAACATGCAGAGACACACATAGGCTCAAAATAAAGGGAAGACCTAAAAGCAAGTGGAAAGCAAAAAAAAAAAAAGTAGGGGTTGTAATCCTAGTTTCTGATAAAACAGATTTTTAAATCAACAAAGATCAAAAGAGACAAAGAGGGCCATTACATAATGGTAAAGGGATCAATTCAACAAGAAGAGCTAACTATCCTAAATACATATGCACCCAATACAGGAGCACCCAGATTCATAAAGCAGGTCTTGAAAGACCTACAAAGAGACTTAGACTCCCACACAATAATAATGGGAGATTTTAACATCCACTGTCAATATTAGATCAACGAGACAGAAGGTTAACAAGGATATACAGGACTTGAACTCAGCTCTGCACCAAGTGGACTTAATAGACATCTACAGAACTCTCTATCCCAAATCTACAGAATACATTCTTCTCAGCACCATATAACACATATTCTAAAATTGACCACATAATTGGAAGTAAAGCCACTCCTCAGCAAATGTAAAACAACAGAAATTACAACAAACTGTCTCTCAGACCACATAGCAATCAAATTAGAACTCAGGATTAAGAAACTCACTCAAAACCACACAACTACACAGAAACTGAACACCTGCTCCTGATTGACTACTGGGTAAATAATGAAATTAAGGCAGAAATAAAGATGTTCTTTGAAACCAATGAGAACAAAGACACAACGTACCAGAATCTCTGGGACATATTTAAAGCAGTGTGTAGAGGGAAATTTATAGCGCTAAATGCCCACAAGAGGAAGCAGTAAAGATCTAAAGTTGAACCCTAATATCACAATTAAAAGAACTAGAGATGCAAGAGCAAACAAATTCAAAAGCTAGCAGAAGGCAAGAAATAACTAAGATCAGAGCAGAACTGAAGGAGATAGAGACAGAAAAAACCCTTCAAAAAATCAATGAATCCAGGAGCTGGTCTTTTGAAAAAATCAACAAAACTGATAGACCACTAGCAAGACTCATAAAGAAGAAAACAGAAGAATCAAATAGTCACAATAAAAAATGATAAAGAGGATATCACCACTGATCCCACAGAAATACAAACTACCATCAGGGAATACTATAAAAACAAAATGGATATATTCCTGGACACATGCACACTTCCAAGACTATACCAGGAAGAAGTTGAATCTGTGAAGGGACCAATAACAGGCTCTGAAATCGAGGCAATAATTAATAGCCTACCAACCAAAAAAGTCCAGGACCAGATTGATTCACAGCCAAATTCTGCCAGAGGTACAAAGAGAGTTGGTACCTTTCCTTCTGAGACTATTCCAATCAATAGAAAAAGAGGGAATCTTCCCTAACTCATTTTATGAGGCCAGCATCATCCTGATACCAAAGTCTGGCAGAGACACAACAAAAAAAGAGAATTTTAAACCAATATCCCCAAAGAATATTGATGTGAAAATCCTCAAAAAATACTGGCAAACCAAATCCAGCAGCATATCAAAAAGCTTATCCACCATGTTCAAGAGAGCTTCATCCCTGGGATGCAAGTCTGGTTCAACATTTGCAAATCAATAAAAGTAATCCATCACATAGACAGAACCAATGACAAAAACCACATGATTATCTCAATAGATGCAGAAAAGGCCTTTGACAAATTCAACAGCCCTTCATGCTAAAAACTCTCAATAAACTAGGTATTGATGGAACACATCTCAAAATAATGAGAATGATTTATGACAAACCCACAGCCAATATCATACTGAATGTGCAAAAACTGGAAGCATTCCCTTTGAAAACTGGTACAAGACAAGGATGACCTCTCTCACTATTCGTATTCAACATAGTGTTGGAAGTTCTGGTCAGGGCAATCAGGCAAGAGAAAGAAATAAAGGGTATTCAATTAGGAAAAGAGGAAGTCAAATTGTCCCTGTTTGCAGATGACATGATTGTCTATTTAGAAAACCCCATCGTCTCAGTCCAAAATCTCCTTAAGCTGATAAGCAACTTCAGCAAAGTCTCAGGATACAAAATCAATGTGCA
>NW_012106919.1:4751741-4752534 GCF_000951045.1 Mandrillus leucophaeus | reverse complement strand
CATTACATAATGGTAAAGGGATCAATTCAACAAGAAGAGCTAACTATCCTAAATACATATGCACCCAATACAGGAGCACCCAGATTCATAAAGCAGGTCTTGAAAGACCTACAAAGAGACTTAGACTCCCACACAATAATAATGGGAGATTTTAACATCCACTGTCAATATTAGATCAACGAGACAGAAGGTTAACAAGGATATACAGGACTTGAACTCAGCTCTGCACCAAGTGGACTTAATAGACATCTACAGAACTCTCTATCCCAAATCTACAGAATACATTCTTCTCAGCACCATATAACACATATTCTAAAATTGACCACATAATTGGAAGTAAAGCCACTCCTCAGCAAATGTAAAACAACAGAAATTACAACAAACTGTCTCTCAGACCACATAGCAATCAAATTAGAACTCAGGATTAAGAAACTCACTCAAAACCACACAACTACACAGAAACTGAACACCTGCTCCTGATTGACTACTGGGTAAATAATGAAATTAAGGCAGAAATAAAGATGTTCTTTGAAACCAATGAGAACAAAGACACAACGTACCAGAATCTCTGGGACATATTTAAAGCAGTGTGTAGAGGGAAATTTATAGCGCTAAATGCCCACAAGAGGAAGCAGTAAAGATCTAAAGTTGAACCCTAATATCACAATTAAAAGAACTAGAGATGCAAGAGCAAACAAATTCAAAAGCTAGCAGAAGGCAAGAAATAACTAAGATCAGAGCAGAACTGAAGGAGATAGAGACAGAAAAAACCCTTCAAAAAATCAATGAATCC
>NW_012106919.1:4578618-4749862 GCF_000951045.1 Mandrillus leucophaeus | reverse complement strand
CTCGGCCTCCCAAAGTGCTGGGATTACAGGCTTGAGCCACCGCGCCCGGCCAACCATCTGATCTTTGACAAACCTGACAAAAACATGAAATGGGGAAAGGATTCCCTATTTAAGAAATGGTGCTGGGAAAACTGGCTATCCATATGTAGAAAGCTAAAACTGGATCCCTTCCTTACACCTTATACAAAAATTGATTCAAGATGGATTAAAGACTTAACTGTTAGTCCTAAAACCATAAAAACCCTAAAAGAAAATCTAGGCAATACCATTCAGGACATAGGCATCAGCAAGGACTTTATGACCAAAACACCAAAAGCAATGGCAATAAAAGCCAAAATAGATAAATGGGATCTAATTAAGCTAAAGAGTTTCTGCATGGCAAAAGAAACTACCATCAGAGTGAACAGGCAACCTATAGAATGGGAGAAAATTTTTGCAATCTACCCATCTGACAAAGAGCTAATATGCAGAATCTACAAAGAACCTAAACAAATTTACAAGAAGAAAACAAACAATTCCATCAAAAAGTGGGCAAAGGATATGAACAGACATTTCTCAAAAGAAGACATTTATGCAGCCAACAGACACATGAAAAAATGCTCATCATTACTGGTCATCAGAGAAATGCAAATCGAAACCACAATGAGCTATTTTCTCACACCAGTTAGAATGGCAATCATTAAAGAGTCAGGAAACAACAGATGCTGGAGCAGATGTGGAGAAACAGGAACGCTTTTACACTGTTTGTGGGAGTGTAAATTAGTTCAACCATTGTGGAAGACAGTGTGGCAATTCCTCAAGCATCTAGAACCATTTCTGATCAATAGTATTTCTACCATTTGACCCACAGATCTCATTACGGTGTATATACCCAAAGGATTATAAATCATGCTACTGTAAAGACACATGCACACGTATGTCTACTGTGGCACTATTCACAACAGCAAACAATTGGAACCAACCCAAATGTCCATCAATGATAGACTGGATTAAGAAAATGTGGCACATATACACCATGGAATACTATGCAGCCATAAAAAGGATGAGTTCATGTCCTTTGCAGGGACACAGATGAAACTGGAAACCATCATTCTCAGCAAACTATCACAAGGAGAGAAAACCAAACATATTCTCACTCATAGGTGGGAATTGAACAGTAAGAACACTTGGACAGAGGGCAGGGAACATCATACACTGGGGCCTGTTAGGAGTGGGAAGCTGGAGGAGGGATAGCATTAGGAGAAATACCTAATGAAAATGACAAGTTGATGGGTACAGCAAACCAACATGGCACATGTATACCTACATAACAAACCTGCACATTACGCACATGTATCCTAAAACTTAAAGTATGATAAAAACATCAATAATGTATTGTAATGTTTATAAAGTATGTAAAAATGAAAAGTAGGACAACATTAGCATAAAGAAAAGAGGTAAAAGGGAAGTAAATAATGGTAATATACATGAAGGGTATAACACTATTAAATAATAGTTTTTTTAAATATAGTATACATGAAGGGTATAACACTATTAAATAATGTACATGAAGGGTATAATACTGCTTGACTAAAATAAGCCACAAATGTGTATGGTAAACCTTAGAGCAACCAGTAATGAAACCAATAGGTATAGCTAAAACCTGTGCCTTTCCAATAGTGGAAAAAACATAAATCATAAACAAAAACTTAATCAAGTTTTAAAATAAAGGGCTGGTGGGGAAAATAGAAAACGAATTATAAGATGTTAGGTTATCACTATATCACTAATTATTTTAAATATAACTGATCTAAGCACTCCAATTAAAATGGAGAGATTGTCAGATTTGACTTTAAAAAAGAAAAATTCAACTATCAAACTATCAATCATCCATGAAATACTTACTGTAGTATAAACACACTGATAAATTAAAAGTAAAAGAATGAGAAAAAGTATACTATACAAACAATAAAAAATAAAGAGTGTGCAGTAAATACAAGAATGTCAGAAAAAGGAATTGTTTCAGGTATAAAGAGGAACATTTAATAATGATAAAGTGATTAATTGATCAAGCAAACATGCAATCTTAAATATATATGCACCTGATAACAATTTTTTAAAGTAAAAACTGATAAAACTGAAAGTCAAAATAGACATCCATAATCTTAATTGGAAATTTCAATATTCTTCTCTCAGTTATTTATAGAACAAGAAGACAAAAGAATCACTAAGGATACAGAAGACTTGACCAATACTATTGGTCAACCAACCTAATCAACATTTATAGACCATATCACCCAATTAGAGCAGAATAGACATTATATTCAAGTACACATGGAATATTCAGCTAGATTGTACTCTGTACACTTAAATAGGTCTTAATAAATTCAAGAGAACTGGAATTATACAAAGTACATTCTTTACTGCAGCAGAATCAAACCAGAAATTAATAACAGAAAGTTAGCCGGGAAATCCCCAAACATTGGGAAATTAAACCATAGAAGTAAAAATAAACCATGGGTCAAATGAGAAATCACAAGGGAAATTAGAAAATATTTTGAACTGAGTGAAAATGAAAACTCAACATATCAAAATTTCTAGGATTCAGCTAAATCAATGCTTAGAGGGTAATTTACAACATTACATGATTATATGAGTGGGGAAAGGGTCTTAAATCAATTATCTAAACTTCTACTTTAAAAAGCAAGAAAAATAAAAGTAAATTAAATTTGAAGTAAATTGAAGGATGCTGATAACGTAAATGCAGAAACCAATAAAATAAAAAATGGACAAGTAATAACAGAAAAAGCTATGAAACCAAAAGTTGGTTATTTGAACACGTCAGTAAAATTGATAAGCCTGTAGTTTTAGTTAACAAATTCATTATGACTTGCCTGAGACTTTCTCAGTGTTAATATCAAACATTTCACATTTCAGGAAACCTCTCAGTCCTGAGTAAACTGGGATCATTGGTCACTTTACTGTAGCCAGATTTATCAGAAAAGAGAAAAAGAAAACACAAATTACTAATTTCAAGAATGAAAGAGAGATATCAATATATATCTGAAACAGAGACATCAATATATATCCTGAAGACGTTGAAAGGATTATAAAAGAATACTACAAACAACTTGATACCAATAAATTTGACAACTTAGATGAACTGTAAAAATTTATTGAAAGAAAAAACACAATACCAAAGCTTACTCAAGAAGATAGATAATTTGAATAGCTCATTATATAAAAATAGTAACGAAAGTTTTAAAAATAAATTAAATTTATAGTTCAAAGCTTTTTCACAAAGAAGTTTCTAGGTCCAGATGATTTCACTGATAAAGTCTGCCAAACATTTTAAAAAGTATTAAAACTGGCCAGGAGCAGTAGCTCACAACTGTCATCCCAGCACTTCGGGAGGCCGAGGCGGACTGATCACCTCAGGTCAGGAGTTTCAGACCAGCATGGCCAACACGGTGAAAACCCATCTCTACTAAAAATACAAAAATTAGCTGGGCATGGTGGCGGGTGCTTGTATCCCAGCTACTCAGGAGGCTGAGACAAGAGAGTTGCTTGAACCTGGGAGGCAGAGGAATTTCTAACTCACTTTCTGAGGCTAGCATTACTCTGATACTAAAAGGAGACAAAGACATTACAAAAGAATAAAACTATATAGATCAATATACTGCTTGAATATAGATGTCAAAATTCTTAACAAAAATTTTAGCAAATCCAATATAGCAATGTATAAAATAGATAAGAAATTAAGACCAAGTTAGTTCTATCCCAGCAATGTCAGTTTGACTTAGCATTCAGAAATCATTAGTGTAACTCTTATCATATTAACAGACCAAAATAGAAAAAAACTCTATCACTATCTCAATAGATGCAGAAAAAGCATTTGATAAAATTCCACACCCCTTCATGATAAAAGTTTTTAGCAGCATAGGAATAAAAGGGATTGTCCTCAATCTGATAAAAGGCATATAGGAAAAGCCTGCAGCCTATAATACACCTAACAATGAAAACAGAAAAATTTTGAATGCTTTCCTACTAAGAAAAAAGAAATGCTGCCCTAACACTTATTTCTATTTGACTGTGCTACACAATGATACATTACTAATATTCAGATCCTTTGCAATATAAGCTTGTGTGAGTATGACCCCAGACACAAATGGTTAGAACATTTAAGCCTAAATTGAGACTCCCTGACTTAATTCTCCCCTGGCCAACCAGGAAAAGACAATTCAGGTCTTCCTATGTGTAATAGGTTGTCCTTTCTGAAAGCAGCTACTGAGGCAGAATTTGGGGAGCTAACACCTATGAAAGGAAGGGAGAGAAAGCAGGATTGGGCAGAGGGAGAACTCAAACCACACTGTAGACCCAACAAATCTTGATCAACCCAATGAAGAACTCTGGAGCAAATATGGCCCAGCAGAGCACACCAGACCAGGGTGACTGAAATAACAGAGCTTTCATATTCCCGCCTCACTTAATGAGCAGCTGAAGGTTGTCCTAGGAAGGGCATGACCTTTAGCAGGGAAACTCTGCTGCTGAGGCAGCCCTGAGTTGCTGACAGCTAGAGACTGCCTGATGACTACATCATGTGGCTGAGGAGAAGTTCTTCCCTCAAAGTGGGGATCTCTCTTGAAGTGGGGTGCACCTCTGCATCCACAGCATTGTATACCCTCTTAGAATGCTTCCTCATGGCACTACAATGTTACTAAATTTTCCCCTACTCCTCCCAAGAGTTCATTTTTTTAAAGCTTATAGCATATTATTTCAATGGACATATTGATACTTAAAAAAGTAAAGTCTAGAAAGTATTGTCTTAAACAGAGGACTAATATCCAGAATCTACAAAGAACTCAAACAAATCATCAAGAAACAAACAATCCCATCAAAAATGGGCTAAGCATATGAATAGATAATTCTCAAAAGAAGATATACAAGTGGCTAACAAGCATATGAAAACATCCTCAACATCACTAATGATCAGCGAAATGCAAATCAAAACCACAATGTGATACCACCTTACTTCTGCAAGAGTGGCCATAATTTAAAAATCAAAAACTAATAGATGTTGGCATGGATGTGGTGAAAAGGGAACACCTTTATACTGTTGGTGGGAATGTAAACTAATGCAACTACTATGGAAAACAGGTCAGGTTTCTTAAAGACCTGAAAGAACTACCATTTGATCCTACAACCCACTACTAGGTGTGTACCCAGAGGAAAATAAGTCATTATATGAAAAAGATACTTGCACAACCATGTTTATAGCAGCACAATTGCAAAAATATGGAACCCACCCAAGTGCCCATCAATCAACAAGTGGATAAATAAATTGTGGTGTGTGTATACACACACACACACACACACACACACACACACACACACACACACCATGGAATACTACTCAGCCATAAAAAGGAATGAAATAATGGCATTTGCAGAAACCTGGATGGAGACCATTATTCTAAGTGAAGGAACTCAGGAATGGAAAACCAAATATCGTATGTTCTCACTCATAAGTGGGAGCTAAGCTATGAGAATGCAAAGGCATAAGAATGATACATTGAACTTTAGGGACTCAGGGGAAAGGGTGGGAGGCTGGTGAGGGATAAAAGACTTCACATTAGATACAGTGTACACTGCTCAGGTGATGGGTGCACCAAGATCTCAGAAATCACCACTAAAAAACTTGCTCATGTAACTAAACACCACCTGTTCCCCCAAAACTTATTGAAATTTAAAAAAATAAACTGTTGTCTTATGAAACTTGCTTTAATGATTTGACACAAAAACCATTTAACATAATATCAATGTTTTACTTGTAACTAGGTGCTACAAAGAATAGTAAACTCAGTTATCATTATCTTCCATTTACTCATCTAAAGTGCATGGTACACTCCTTCTATACAACAGGCACTCTAGTAACTTGAAGATACTAAAACAAATACAATATGATAAGAATGAGCAAATAATCTAAGACATGCTTCCTGTCCTCCAAGAGTGTATAGTTTTCCATGTGAAGACAATTAGGAATTAAGTAACAATAAAGCAATGTGCTGCCTGGACTTGGGGCAGACAGAAGAGATGGTTTTGTGGCATTTGAGATGGTCCTCAGGACAAAATGTTGGATAGAAGAGGATGGAAGGACATCCTAGGCAGAGTTGGCAACATGAGAAAGGCTGGAAGCGTGCATAGTCCAGTTTAACTGTTGTGTAGGATAGGACTGGCAGGATGAGGGAAAGGAGCATCAAATGCTGGCTGGGACGGCTTGAGAGTGGTCTTGAACATCATGCTAAGGAGGCTTGATGGATCCCATGGAGGCTGTGGATAGACCAAGGCAAATTAATTCCTAGGACTGGACAGCTTGATGCATGTGTCCTTCCAGGTTAACAGCATTCTTTTTTGTTTTTTGTTTTGTTTTGTTTTAATTTAAAAAAACCAAAACTTTCTTTGTCCTTGTTTCAGGCCTTATCCCTACATATGTTTCAGGACTCTTGATTTGTTTTCTTTTCAAATCTATCATGTTCTTATTCTTCCATGTTATTTCTGTCCATGGCTTCTAAAAACATGCCCCTCATCCCTTTGTTAAGAAAGACAGGGATTTCAGGTCACATCGGTAATAGCAAAATCTTGAGCCACAATAGAAAACCATCATCCTACAGCAGAATACCATCATCCAGTGGGCAACAGACAAATATGCCCATCCGTTTATCACGTCCTTCTCTTTTGACCAGTGCTGAAAAGAAGGGGTAGCATTGTGCCCCTGCATTTTATGCTCTCTGCAGGTTTTGTTTTCTCTTTCAAATTTCTGCTCTATCTATATGGCCTTTCAACAGGACTAGATACAAATACTTTATTTTGATACAATCCCTTAGAAATCAGGAGAAATTGAACAGATTCACTTAACTCAATCAATTTCTAGAAAATCTGTCGCTGAATAACACAGCTGATTTACACATGGTAAGTAAAACAGGAATTAGCAAATTTTTCTGAACTTGTAAAATGTTTTTAAGACACTCTGATGAGTCAGTGTTTAATCCCTTCTCCCATAAATAGAATGAAAGATCTTTGCCATGTTTTCTCTTAAGTAAATATATTTTAAAACTGTGCCTACATAGTGTTCCAATTTTCTTTTCAGCTGTCTCTGTGAATGGACATAGCAGCTGGAATGAAGGAGAACACATCACACCTCAACTTCGTATTTCCTGCCTTTTGTTTTCTTGAATCATAGCCTTGATGTTGTTTAAATAGTGTGCTATGTATTTAATTTCCTTCTTCTCTTCACAAAGACCAAACAATTTTTTAAAATCACCCCATCTTTCACAGCGGGTTATAAAAGTGTTCTTGAGTTGAAATTGAACTGGTCTCTTATTTAAACATATAAATATATATTTAGGCATTCTAATTCACGGTCATTTATTTTATTGGTTCACTACTTAAGCAGAAATGTATTTGTGCACATTTTATCCATGTGGTGTGTTTTGTATTTAAAGATAACACCGCTGATAGTGGCTGCTAATTGTGTGCACAGATGGTTGAACAAAGAACATCCATCTTCCAAGGTACATGTATGGAAAGTCTGTCCTTCACTGTTAGCAGACTATGTTGTTTGTGACTCTCCTTCCTCTTTTCAGGTCCTCCCAGAGGAGCCAAAGATATGTGGAGGTCTAGAAGGGCATTTAGATATTATTAAGCCTGACTACCAGCTGAACCAGGCACCCAACATTCTCCAGCCTCTGCTTGCAACTTTCAGTGTTAAAACATTCAGCTCTTCAAAAAGGCAGCCCATTTCATTGTCACTTATCTCCAATTATTAGAAAATGCTTCCTTTAATTGAGCCAAAGATTTCCTTCATCTAACTTCCACCTATTTGTAGTGCCCTTTGGACCGACACAGAATAAGTACAGAGGAGTCTTCTCACATCTTCTCTTTTGTCTTCTTCAAATGAAGATTTATCGTTTCCTTAAGGAGTTCCTCACTATCCTGATAACTACATCTGAACCCATATCAATTTGTCAATTTTCCCCTTTGAAGTAGCTCCTGAAACTCCTGTGTGGCCTGAGCAATGTAGTAATACAGAGAAAGGCACACCTCCCCCTTTCTTCTTTAATTCTTATATAACTAACTTACACTTCAAATACATTTTTCATATGTAGTTAAGTAATATTTATTACAGCTAGTGTTTGTCTATTTGAATACTGAATCTAAAGTGTAAGACTTTGCAATTAAATCTCATCTTGCTTCTTTCTTCCTATTTGTCCAGAGTTATTTTTGCCAGTTCTATCAACAAACACTAGTTTTTCCTTCAAGCTTGGTTTCATCTGAAAAGCTGAAAAACATAGCCTTTATGTCTTCATTTAAGCCATAGATGAAAACATTGCATAATGCTGGACTCAATATGGAGCTCCTTGATCTGGTATTGAAGATTCATATCCCTCTTAAGTTTGTATCAATTTATTAATCAACTCACCTCATTAATGGTCCTTCAGCCACTCATCTCTGGCTAAATATCTGTCTTATTCAAAAATATATAAGAGAAATTTTATCAAATGGTTTACTCAAATTATGCTAGATCAAAACAACACTTTCTTGACCTACAAACTAACAACCAATCACAAGTGGATTAGATGTCCCTCCTAAGTGCTTCAATAGCAAACTATACTCATGCTTGTTACAGCAACTAATATGTTGCATTGTAATCATGTATTTGTATATATTTTTGTGCCAATTAGATTTTAGGTTCTTTGGTGGCAAGGACTAACTCTTTTTTATTTACCTTCATATTCCTATTACTTACTGATGAGACAGGGTGGTTAGTAAATACTCAATAGATGCTGGTTAAGTGAATGAATAAATTAAGAGTGGGATAATGTAATAGAAGAAGTTGTTTGGCAGGATATGTTGTGTCTAAATTGCACATAAGTGGAATAGCTTTCCACCTTAGTAGGTTAGCTGACATTAGGAGAAAGGGTTACCTTGACAATACAGATTTTAGAATAATTAGGATAATAAGTGAAATTAAAATCAAGACCATGAGTAGATTGCTTAGGGAGACAGTGTTGGGTGAAAATGAAAGGGATGCAATAAGGCGTATTGAATAAGGAGATGAAATTCTAGCGTGAAACTGCCTGAATATAAATAAGTTCTGCCACTTTCTCGGACAAGAAATAACCTCATGGGCTTCGTATTAGAAGAAGTTTCTGTCAAGATGTAGCAGGAGAAGCCTGATTTCAGTGGCCAGAGGAAAGGCTAGGAGGTAAGCAAGTGGAGACGGCATGTATTGATGATTCTTGCAAAGGTTGACCGTTGAGGGAGAGAGGACAGAGGCTGAACACGGGAGGAGGTCAGGGAATTTCTTTGCTTGTTTGTAAGAGAGGCTTGATATGCACAGGGTTATAGGCTGGGGAGAAAGTAGTCATTTGAGAACAAAAGAATTTGGAATTACAGAATAGAAGAAGATAATTAGGTAAGAACAAGACCCGAGAATAAACAGGAGGTAGGAGGAAGGCTCAAAAGGAAAAAAGAGAGACCTCTGTTCCTCGTCAGCCCATCATATCCTTGATAACAAGGGAAGTATGGTACTTATCTTTGTACGGCAGGTGGTTAATGAATGCTGAAACCATTTTCTAGGGTAGGAAGAAAGGGAGATAGTATGGTGTGCATAGATGTAGGTAGGTGAGGGCAGCCAGCCAATGAGCTCTGTATGCTCTGTGGGATGAGCAATGATGACATTGGAGAAAGAAGACTCTAGGGTTGAGTAGTGAGCTTGAAAAGAATAGTTAAGGGGGAACTCAGAGGGAGCAGACCAGGGTCAGTATGAGGATAATTGGTGGAAGCAAGACAGGGATTGATTATTCAAATCTCAAACCGTGTTTATTGAGCACCTACTATGTGCCAGGCACTGTTCTAGGTGAATGGTAAATATAGCAGCGAACAAAACAGAGATTTTCCCTGCCTTCACAAAGCTCACATTTTAGTGGATGAGACAATCAAGTAAGCAAACATGGATAATTTTGATAGTGTGTTATAAAGGAGGTTAGCAAAGTAATGACTGGACTAGACATTGACTAGAGGTGGGAGGGGATAGCATTTGCATGTACAGTAGTCAAAGAAACCCTCACTGAAAAAGTAACATTTGAGTTAAGTTGGAGGAAGAGCAGTGGGGTCCTGATTAACTCACTCTCAAAAGAGAAGCAAACAAGCCTCGATTTGTAGGTTTGCTGATTTTCATGGTGTAAAATTACAACAGTCAATTTCCAGGCACTAACATACATGACATTACTGAATTCACAGCTGGGAAGAAAGGCACACATTTGGTCCTGTCTCTAGAGGAAGAGCATGTGAAAAGACACTGCAGCAGGAAGGAGCTCAGGATGATTGGAAATAGGAAATAGGCTATTGGGGAAGGAAGAGTGTGGAGAGTCAGAGAAACTGGCAAATGCTAGATTTTCCACATAAGAAGCTGGATGGTATTTTAAATGAAATGGGATTAAATCTAATTTACACAGTTAAAAGATCATTCTCTTTGTTATGAGGAGAATGAATATGGGAAACAAACGAAGCAGGTAGCCATTTAGGGGTTATTGAAGTTATCCAAGCAAGAATTACAATGAGGAGGTGGGAAAGAAATGGTGCAAATAAATTCGGGAACATCTTTTGGAGGCAGAAAAGAGGAATTATTGGTGGATTGGATGTTACAATTTAAGGAAGGGATCACAAAATAATGATTCCTAGGTTATTATCTTGACCAACTGGGAGATTTCTGATGTCATTTATTGAAATGTAGAAGAGTGGGGGAAAATAGGTTTGGGTTTTGAAACTAATTTGAGATGCATATTAGGCATTCAAGTGAAAATGCCAAGTAAGCATTTAGATACATGAATCCAGAACTGGGGGAAAAGATATAGATTTCCAACTAATTTGCATAAAAGATGACAGTTGAATGGCTGGACTGGTTGGAATTAAATAAAGTGTGTTGGTAGAGTAGATTAATCCCTGAGGAGCTCAAGTATTTAGTGGTCAGCTAGAAAAGAAGTCAGCGAAGGAGACCAGACAGAATGAACAATGAAAAAAGAGAGAAACGGGTCATTGTGCTGTCACAGAAGCCTAGAGAAGAAAGTATTTCAAGAAGGAGGAAGTGGTCACTGTGTTGAATGTCGCTGAAAGGTCAAGTACCATGCAGACTGAGAAGTGCTCATGTGTGAGGCAACATGGAGGCCATGGATCATCTTGAGAAGAGACATTTCAGGCCCTGGTGATGCAGAGTGAATCAGGGTGACAAAATCAAGTCTGACATGGCAAAGCAGAAGTTTACTTAGACTGCTCCATCCCAAAGGTCCTCTCTCCCCTAGAGAAGCTGGTGGAAGACAGCAGGAGACTAACAGGCTCTCTCAGTCCACCCACTAAAGAGCTGTGCAATTCTAGCAAGCCAAGAAACCTCTCTGGACTTTCATCTTCTCATCAGTAAAATTAGATGCTCTGAAATTCGATTAATCATTTATTCATTCAGCAAATTAGTATCCAGCAGCTATTCTATGCCAGGTCCTGAGTATGAAGACCATGTCTCTGTCTTTGAATGATTGTCTCTGATGTACGGACTTGCATCATAAACTTTTTTGTGTATATACGTTGCTTACCTCCCCAATGATATGATAAGGTCCATCTTGGTATCTCCCATAGGCTCTTATACAGTGACTGGCACATATTGTGCACTTAATATTGGGGTCATAAATATAATGTGCTATTAAAATATTTATTTTTTATGATTAATATACAAATCCTGACTCTATCATTCATTACTTGGGCAAGTTACTTATCTTCTCTGTGCCCCAGGTTCCTTAAGTGTAAAATTGGGATAACATCAAAATCACAAAATATTGTGGGAATTAAAATGGGAGCCTGGTATGTAATAACCTATTATTCTTAATAATACATACTCATGGTAGAAAAGCCAGAAAAAAATAAAATTTATAAAGAAGTAAACTAGATTTTTTACAACTTCACAACTAGAGCTAACCATTGCTAATATTTTGATGTATGTCCTTCTCATTCTTTCTTTGAATGATGCATTGAGTTATATCTTGCACTCAAGTGGCTCGAATAGCAGTTGTAGATGATGGTGCTTTTATCGGAAATACCATGTAGAGCTCTTAATACCATGTCTTTTGGTTTCCTTTCATACAAAATAAAGTAACATTATGTCCATGCTATTACATTTTAACATACATATAATAAAAACTCCCAATTATCTGAGTGTTTGCAGCTTTAATTCTAAGCATTTAATATACATTTTCTTATTGACTTGACATAATAACCCTTTGCGGTAGGTATTATCCCCATTTTATTGATGAGGAAAATGAGGGTTATAGAACGCGGCATTATAATTTTTCATTGGTATCCACTTCTGTCTTCTTTCTGTGCACATGGAAGTAGCTATGCTCTGCCATATGGAAATTAGTTGTGGTCATATGAATTCTGTCCAGTGAAAAGGAAGCAGAAGTAATGTTGTTTTTCCTGGATAGGAACATTTAGTTGTTGATGCTTAATTCTCCACTTAACCTTTCTTGTGCCATGGTGATCCAGGAAACCAGTGTAGACGTGGAGGGTTAATGCTGAGCCATCATGAGGAGAACAGCTGTGCTGGAGAGCTGCCCAGACCTGTATCAGACTTTGCTTAAGCAAGAAATAAACCTTTCTTGTTTTAATCCATTGAAATTGTGAGATTGTTTTTTACTGCAGCATAAGCTGGCCTACCTGGACCAATAGAGGGCACTTAAAAGACTCCCCAAGCCCACAAAGCTAGTAAGTAGTGCAGCCAGGATTTGGATCAAGACCTGTGTGACCCAAAGCCCATGTCTAATAGCTTATCTAAGAAGAGCCAGGTAAAGACTTAGTGAGAAACAGATAATAGACCTACTCTAGCAGTTACCGTCATCAGCTTTCTTATGTCACTGTGAATGTGATAATAATAGCATTATCTTTGAAGTTATATAGCATTTCTCCAGATCTGCACATGTTGGAGAAAAATAAGCAAAACAAACTAACCTTATCATTGATGATGGGATAGATGTTTTAGACATGTGAGAATAAGGGAAAAAGTTATGTTAAACTTGTGAAGCAAAAGAGGGCAGATAGCAAACATGGGAAACATTAAAATTAAATACTATTAATAATAATCTTTTACCCAGAAAGAAGTTTTAATCATAAATCCTTTAGAGTATTTCTGGGAAGCTAATTCAAAGATCAAAGTGAAAGAAGCAAAGGTGTTAAAATTGATTAAGTCAAGCAGTTGGATGAAAGCTTTGAAACACAGAAATTGCTGAATCCCAGCCAAGTTGAATGATTAAAAGAGGACAATACAGGCAAAATACAAAATCAAGATAGTTTTCAGACAAAAACTGTTAAAACAGCATCAAGTCCTGTGTTGTATGAAGAACAATGACAGCAATCCCATAACTTGTGGAAAGAGTCCTTCACCACCAGCATCTAATTGCTGGCATGTCTTTTCCAAGAATGGAGGCAGAAGTCTTGTAGTTAACTTTTGTCTACTTCGTCCTTCATAAGGGAAGATCTATTAAGATTGAATATTAAATTATTCAAAGAAATTAAAAACAGCATCTTCTTATTGTCTCTTACCCATGAACACAGTCTGATCAAATTAGTCATTTCTTAAAACCAGAACATAAATAGGAAAAGGAATCTCTCTCCTAGGTCAGCAGACAAGGAAGGAAATGGCTCCAACTGCCTATTTCCCTAATCCCAGGACAGGATATTTTCATAGTCCTTGCACTCTCCCTTTAGGGATAGATGTGATGGGTGACAAATGATGTGTTAATGACTCCCCCTGGACCAAAGTTTAGATGTCTGTGAGTCTCTGCCAAGACTCTTGTCCAGGGAGAACCAAAGGAAGGGGATTGGGTCTTGGTGCATCATTCAAATAGAATGAATATAGCATCAACTACAATAACCCTGGGCCATGACAAGGGTTCCAGCATCTTCTAGTGCTCCTCACAAGATCCATTCATGAAAATTAGGCCTACTCCTCCCATGGCCATCTCCACCATGGCTTCATCAGCACTAGTTTAATTGCTTTATCTAAGATAAGACATTTATAATCAAGAATTTAAAAAATTGTATGGTCAAGTTGTGCTGAGCATTACAAGGTTGTCTCTATTGTTCTGACACTCTAAACCCATAAATTATCAAGTGCTAAACTCAAATAATGTTTACTCTACCTTTCCTCTTTTGGAGACCATCATAATACTGTGAAGGAGTTCCTCACAATAAGGATGCGCTTTTGCCATCTTGATGAAGTCTCCTTCTGCTGGTACAGTGTGTAAAAGTACTATGGTACTGCATAAACCCTCTCTATGAGTGTAAAGAGAGTCCCATGTGGCTAGGCACAATGACTCATGCCTCTAATCCCAGCACTTTGGGCGGCCAAGGCGGGAGGATCACAAGGTCAGGAGATGGAGACCATCCTGGCTAACGCAGTGAAATCCCGTCTCTACTAAAAATACAAAAACTTAGCCAGGTGTGGTGGCATGCAACTGTAATCCCAGCTACACAAGAGGCTGAGGCAGGAGAATCACTTGAACTTGGGCGGCAGAGGTTGCAGTGAGCTGAGATCGTGCCACTGAACTCCAGCCTGGGTGACAGAGCAAGACTCCGTCAAAAACAAACAAACAAAAAATCCAGAGCCCCATGTACTACAGATCTGTTTAGACTTTCCTAGCTTGTTGGCCTAAACACAGCTTGGGTTTCCAGGGACATGGAACAGGCTCCTAACTGGTGGCTTGGTGACATTAAGTGTCTACACCTGAAAGTCACAACTTGCCTGCAGTCAGAGTTCTTGTTCTTCCCAATCAGCTCTCAGCATTTCTCTGCTCACAAAAGGAAAATCCCAATTTCTATGCTGGCAAAAAGGATATGAAGAGTTCATATTTGTTCAACAAACATTTATTAATCACCTACCATTTGCTGGCCTTGTGCTAGATAGTAAGGGCTCAGACTCAAATTTTACCTCCTTCCAAATAAGTAGTAAGAGCTGGGAGTTGGATAGAACTCCAAGATCTGTTTGGAATTTTGGCTTCTTTTTTACTAGCTTTGTGACTTTGTGCTAGAACCAACCTCTCTAAGCCTTTTCTCTCCTATCTCTAAAACATGGACAATAACAGTGTTCATCTAATTAGGGCCATGTGACTATTTAATGAATGGACATAGTGAGTTAGAACAGTGCCTAGCACACAATTAGACCTCTTCAAATGTTAATTCTTCTCACTATTGTTATTCTCATCTTACAGGGAAGTTGAAGATGAGAGAGATGAAGTACTTTGTTAGTACGAGCAAGAGCTAGAACAAACTAGGTCTACCTGAAACCATGCTATATCCTGTCTTTCCAAGATTAACATGTAGGAAAGCCTAGATGTTTTCCATCTCTCCATTTCAACATCCACATGCCCGTTTCATCCTTAACCTGGTTCATATCGTGGTTGTAGGATGGCTGATGTGGAGGTCAGGACTATGTCATTCCTGGTTCCTGTCCACTTGGAGAAAAAGATTAAACCAATCCATGTGTCTCTCATTTGAGAGCAAGAGGAAACATTCACAGCAAACCTATCTTGCCATCACTTTGGTCAAAACCGGGTCACATGGCCATTGAGCCACTCATTTATAGGTGGGGTGGAAATGTCCTCGGAGTTTTGGGCCCCTTGGAATTTTCAGGGCACTTCCTTACTGATTTCCTTACTCACTTACTTTATTTATATTCCTTGTAACTTTTTAGACTGGAAAGATTTAAGTATGTTTAACTATCTGTAGTTCAAGCCGTGATGGATAATAGATTGTAACAGAGAATGGTGGTAAAACTGAGAGCATAAAGATCCCATAAATGAGGAAGAGGACAGGAGCCAAAGCATTGGTGGGGAATGGGGGGAGTTGTTCTCAAGTAAGAGAGGGACCCCTCCTCTATTATAACAGGAGACACAGAGCAGATGGGTCCCCATCTAGGCAGGTGACTGGCCAACCTTGCTCCCTTCAGAGGTCTGAGTCACAGCCATCCACTGCACACTTTTAGTTGCATCTACTTCTAAAGGAACAAGTTTTTTGCTACCTAAGCAGGTGCGCAACCCACCAGAGGAAATTATTGAAAAGTGTATCCTCACCCACAGTGCTAGCATTTCCAGCTGGGCTGTTTTTTTTTTTCAATCAAGGTTTGACATTGAAGAACGTGTTCTAAGAAGCATACAGTGTTTAGTTTCCTCTTGGATAATGCCTCCTACTCTAATCACTGATACCTCATGACAAGCTCTGGCTCTTTGGACAAAGTGGCCCAGAAAGCCACAGGCTGGTGGGTCAAGATAAACTAGGAAAGCTAAGAATACACCCTCCACATTTGTCAAAGTTCCCTTAAAGAAAGCAATTTCCTCCAAGATATTTATTACTTACAAAGGAAAAATAGTAACTTCACAGAAGAAGAAAACCTGGCAGATACCAATTAACCAATCTATTAAAGTTAATATCACCAGTAATGAGACATATTGACTTCATGTACTCCTTGATAGGATGATCTCAGAAGGGCACAGCCCTTTCATGGTATTCATGACGATAATGCATTGCCATGATCTAAATATGTGAAAACATCAGACCAACTCAAATCAAAAGACATTCTACAAAAACTGACTTCAAAAGAACTGAGGTTGTGCAAATGTCCTTCGACAATTGATTGCCTAAACAAACTGGTCCATTAAACCATGGAGTACCACTCAGCAAGAAAAATAAATGAATTATTGACCAATGCAACAACTTGGATGGATCTCAAGAAAATTAGGCTGAATGAAAAAAAGCCAATCTCAAGAGATTACATATTGTATAACTCTATCTATATGATATTCTTGAAATGACAAAACCATAGAGATAGAGAACAAATTAATGGCTGCCAGGGATTGGGAGGTGGGGATAAAGGGAAGTAGCTATAGAAGGGTAGCAGTGGGGGTCCTTGTGATAGAACTGTTCTCTAGTGGTGGCCACATGAATCTACACATGTGATGAAACTGAACAGAACTTATACAATCAGACGCATACACGTGCACACACACTGATACACACAGGTCCATGTGAAACTGGTGAAATCTGAAGAAGATCTATGTTCCTCATCAATGTGAATTTCCAAGTTATGATATTATGCCACAATTATGTGAGATGTTACCAATGGGGGAAACTAGGTGAGGAATATAGGGATCTCTCTGTATTATTTCCTACAACTGCATGTGAATTTAAAGTTATCTCAAAATAAAAAGTTTTAAAAATATATGTTGAAGTTGTCAAGAAAAGATTTGGGACAATTACAGATTGGAAGAGACTAGGGAATCATGATAACTAAAGGCAATTTGATATCCTGAATTGGATCCTGAGCCAGAAAAAGGACACTAGCAGAATAACATCTGTAGTTTGGCCCATAGTGTTGTATAAATGTTCATTTCTTATTTATGATCAGTGTATTATTGTTAAGTATGACAGTAACACTAGGGAAAGCTAGTTGAAGGATACACAGGAACTCTCTGTACTATTTTTGTAAATTTTTCTATAAGTTTAACAAAATTTCAAAATAAAAAACTAAATAGAGTCTATAAGGAAAGTTTTCTTCTATCTTAATAAAAACCTGATAACTGCTGTTTAAATATAAATTGAAAAGCTAGCAATCAGAGTAAGCAAAGTTAAAAATGAAGTGAAAACAAAGGGTATATGTAATTTCATAATATTTTTACCTATAGATTTCTTCAAGGTTAGAACCATTGACAGCAGCTGTAATATAAAATCCTCTTCTATTTTTCCTTCCAGGTGACTCTACAGTCCACTCTGCTAAATTTCCCCATCTGGTGCTCGTATCTTAGAGTAACTCTCTGCTTCTGATCATCCTGTTCTGTGAATGCGCCACCTCCTGCGCCCCTCACCTGCCGTTTCTAGTGGAGACCCAAGCTGGCCCTGTGGTCACCTTGGCTGGTTCCAATGAACCCACTCAGGCTGTCTCTAGTCTAGAAGGGTGACTCCCCATGATTCAGCACTCTTTTCTACAGGATGGGTTGAAATGCTCAGTCAAGATCCCACTACATATCATAAATACGAGATAGATTTCTCCACACTCCTGGTCTCAGTGTCACACTCTCAGGTCCAGGGAACTCAGAAGAGACAACCGACTCCCACTCAGAAGTTGCACTGTGCAAGCATGTTCTTGGGTTCAGCTTCCGCCATGTTCCTAGGCCAAGTTATCTAAACAAGCCAGGTTTTGCTGTGGAGACTTTTTTCCTTCCTTTAAATAAGTACTTTTCCAAGCATGGAATTCAGAGGAGAGGTCACTTTCTCTTCATGGGAATCTGTCTGCTTTCTTTTTATGGTCATTTCTATATCGAGAAGGTCCTAGATCCAGTAAGCCATGAGGTATTCTAGCAAAGCTCTGAGCAAGTGTCCACGTTCACTTGCTATCTCATTACCTCAAGTCGCATTCAAAGGCCACACTCCTCCAGTTCCCTTAGTCACTGATTTTTCTGCTCAAGTGGAAAGAAATACTTAATGCTACACCATTTGTTTCTTCTTTGGGTTCTTATCTGTGCAGCTCTGGTCCATGGCTGGACTGGTCTGGTTTTCATCCATCTAACTGGAGAGGTTATAGCAGAATGGACAGAAGTTTGGACATAGTGGTCTGGGAAAACTTCTCCCATAAACCTGACTTGATGCATCTGTCCTTCTGGCAGCAGAGGCCCACCAGGCTTCCAGCTGGCTCTTTGCCTCTTCCTGGATGAGGAGCTCCATTGGATGAGGAGCTCCATCATATTATTTACTCTCGCAGAAGCAGGCTTCCCGTCCAAGATCCGCCCCAGAGAGGTAGGCATGTCATAGGCCAGGTATGCTGCGAGCAGTCTCCCATCCCAGCAGGTGCACAAGGAAGACCCAGACATTCAGCAATGAGAATCAGAGTGGGGGATCAGACTTGCCAGTCCTTGCTTCTTCAGACCCACATCTTCCTAAAAACAACCGAAAAATCCAGATCAATTGGGTGATTCTAGCTTACAATCGTCTATTTTGTATTTCAAAATAACTGGAAGATAATAATTGGAATGTTTCTAGCTACAGAAAGGACAAATATTTAAGGTGATAGATATCCCAATTACACTGATTTTATCTTTACAAATTATGCAAATGTATGAAACTATCACACGTACTCCAAAAACTTGTACATCTATTATGTACCGATAAAAATAAAACTAATTAAAAACACAAGAAACAAAGCCCCCACATTCATCTTTGGTTATGTTAGGTGAACCAACAGAACTTAGAGCTAAGTTTCCAAAATTCAGGCTCCTGAATAAACCCGTTCATTTTTATACAGAAGATCGGGCCTAGAACTTCAGACACTTTATTTCCAAACCAAAGTCCTCTGACACGAATGACTTTAAAGGAAATCTACCCATCCACTCAAATCCCACTAGTATAATGTTAAGAAAATCCACTGCATTAATATCTCAAGTTGTGGCTGACCAGGGGCATTGGCCATGAAGGAAAAAGGGAAATAGTCCAAGACAGGGAAGGAACTGGTTGGTATTTCAGGCCTGCCTCAAGGGTCTCTGTCACTTTGGTGAAGTTGCTAAGCTGACAGGGTTTCCAGGTCTCACAGACCGACCTCTTCCCACTGGCAGCCTGTTGGCACTTACTGAAGGTTGGCTAATGACTGTCACATGGGTCCACTTTAGATCCCTGCCCCAGGGCTCAGAGCACACTGTAGCCACAGCTCCAGGTACAAAGTGGCAACAGGAGGGGCCAGCCACTGTGCCTAGCACCCAGCCTCCCTGCACTTTCTGGTGCATTTGGAAGGTCCTGAAGGAGGGGTTCAGGGCCCCGGCTGCCATGGGCACTGTAGGTGGGGGAAATACTTCATGGAACTCAGTGACATTTTCTTTCTGTTTATTCTTTATGTTTTAATGGAATTCTGTGGTCCAGACTTGGTTTCAGGCTTCGTGCTCTCAGAGTCAGCTAAAGTACAAAGGGGGAAAAAAAAAGAGAAAGTAGTGGGAAAAATTAGATTCTTGATTTGTGTCCAGATGGTACTGGACAAAAATAGACTCAGAGATTCTCACTGCAAACTTGCCTCTGGTATGAAGCTCCCCCCACCCCCCTTCATTTAAAATCTTCTTGGTAGAAGAGGGAATGGGAATGGGAAAAATACTGGGAACGTTCATTTTTCTTTTTCCCAGCCATATATTAAAAGTCTTGCACAGGTTCCAGTTGAAGACTTTTGTGCAGCACCAGGAGTCACACTACATGCAGGCGCCTGGGGTGATGTGATTTCAACCAACTTGGAAGAGCCCCTCGGTTGGTGGCCTGAAGGCAGGATGGAGGGAGCAGTGTGCTCTGCTGGCGACCCCAGCGTGTGACATGCTGGGAAGCCCAGCAGCAGCTGGCCCGGCTGTGGCTCTGAAGGGCCCAACCTCAGCCTTGCTAGGAACAGAGCAGCCACCCACACTCCCTCTGGTGCCATGTTCATGGAGCTCACTTCAAAAGGGACACGGCCCCTGGGGCTCTGGGCCCGCCATACCGGCAGGGAACAGTAACATCGGCACCTGTGCCGTTCTCCTCCGCTCAGAGAGAAGCTCACTGGGCTTTTCGGTGCCCGCTGGAAGGCCAGGTATAGAGTAGAGGGCACACAGTCCTAAGGAGAGCTCGGAGAGCATTGAGGAAGTCCACTTGTTAGAAACACAAAAAACCTGACGGATTTAACAGCTCATGTGAGATTCCACAGAACATGGGCTTAATCCCAAAACCAAAGCGACCCAGAACCCCATCCCAGCCAGCCTGAGGCCATACCCTGTGTGGTTCTCTCATCCCAAAGCTTATCCCAGAATTTCTATCACTCCTTGGTGTTCTCCAAACAGAACAGATGTGCTAAATTCCAGGACCCCTCTCCACGGACCGGCAGCCCAATGGTGGTCAATCAGATGCCAACGAAATGAGCAGTGGCCAGTTAGAAGGTGCTGCTTTTTAATGCAACTTTCTCACAATTGGGTTTTCTTCCTAATATTTAGGAATAGTTAGGTGCTGGAGCTGGACATGGGAATAGAGCCAAGCATTTGAGAGCCAGGAACAGGGCAGATATCAGAAACAAGAACCAGCAGACGGTCCAAAGAAGGCATCTGTCTGAAGGCCAGGCTGCAAGGTGAGAGCTGCTGCCAGTCACCAAGACAGACACTGCAGGAGAAGCACAGCCCAGAACGTGGCCTCAGGCACTGGGGTTTAGATGCAGGAACCTCTTTATAGTTGCCTGTGGCCACATCTGGGTTCAGGCCCTGATGTCTTTCAGAGCTTGAAGCTTTGAACTGAGACTGTTAAACGTCCTTAATCCTCTTCACCAGTGTGTTAAGTGTTTTCTCCATTTCAAATCAGCATTAGGTGGAACCTCATTGTATGGGCCATGCTATCAATATATTTGAAAAGAGAATAATATTTTGTTAATCTTTTTTTAAAAATGAGCTTCTGGATTCATTGATTTTTTGAAGGGTTTTTGTGTCTCTATCTCCTTCAGTTCTGCTCTAATCTTAGTTATTTCTCGTTGTCTGCTAGCTTTGGAATTTGTTTGCTCTTGTATCGCTAGTTCTTTTAATTGTGATGTTAGGGTGTTGACATTAGATCTTTCCCACTTTCTCCTGTGGGCATTTAGTGCTATCAATTTCCCTCTAAACACTGCTTTAGCTATGTCCCAGAGATTCTGGTGTGTTGTGTCTTTGTTCTCATTGGTTTGAAAGAACTTATTTATTTCTGTATTAATTTCATTATTTACCGAGTAGTCATTCAGAAGCAAGTTGTTCAGTTTCCATGCAGTTGTGTGGCTTTGAGTGAGTTTCTTAATCCTGAGTTCTAATTTGATTGCACTGTGTTCTGAGAGACTGTTTGTTATGATTTCCATCCCTTTGCATTTGCTGAGGAGTGTTTTACTTCCAATTATGTGGCAAATTTTAGAATAAGTGCTATGTGGTGCTGAGAAGAATGTATATTCTGTTGACTTGGGGTGGAGAGTTCTGCAAAGGTCTATTAGGTCCACTTGATCCAGAGCTGAGTTCAAGTCCTGAATATCCTGGTACATTTTCTGTCTCATTGAACTGATATTGACAGTGGGGTGTTAAAATCTCCCACTATTATTGTGTGAAAGTCTAAGTCTCTTTGTAGGTGTCTAAGAACTTGTTTTATGAATCTGGGTGCTCCTGTGTTGGGTGCATGTATATTTAGGATAGTTAGCGCTTCTCGTTGCATTGATCCCTTTACCATTATGTAATGGCCTTCTTTGTCTTTTTTGATCATTGTTGGTTTAAAGTCTGTTTTATCAGAGACTAGGATTGCAACCCCTGGTTTTTTTGCTTTCCATTTGCTTGGTAAATATTCCTCCATCCCTTTATTTTGAGCCTGTGTGTGTCTTTGCACGTGAGATGGTTCTCCTGAATACAGCACACTGATGGGTCTTGACTCTTTATCCAATTTGCCAGTCTGTGTCTTTTAATTGGGGCATTTAGTCCATTTACATTTAAGGTTAATATTGTTACATGTGAATTTGATCCTGTTATTATGATGCTAGCTGGTTATTTTGCCCATTAGTTGATGCAGTGTCTTCATAGTGTTGATGGCCTTTACGATTTGGCATATTTTTGCAGTGGTTGGTAATGGTTTTTCCTTTCCATATTTAGTGCTTCCTTCAGGAGCTCTTGTAAAGCAGGCCTGGTGGTGACAAAATCTCTCAGCATTCGCTTCTCTGTAAAGGATTTTATTTCTCCTTTGCTCATGAAGCTTAGTTTGGCTGGATATGAAATTCTTGGTTGAAAATGCTTTTCTTTAAGAATGTTGAATATTGACCCCCACTCTCTTCTGGTTTGTAGAGTTTCTGCAGAGAGATCCACTGTTAGTCTGATGGGCTTCCCTTTGTGGGTAACCCAGCCTTTCTTTCTGGCTGCCCTTAACATTTTTGCCTTCATTTCAACCATAGTGAATCTGATGATTATGTGTCTTGGTGTTGTTCTTCTCAAGGAGTATCTTTGTGGTGTTCTCTGTATTTCCTGAATTTGAATGTTGGCCTGTGTGGATAGGTTGGCGAAGTTCTCCTGGAAAATATCCTGAAAAGTGTTTTCCAACTTGGTTCCATTCTCCCTGACACTTTCACGTACACCAATCAAATGTAGGTTTGATCTTCTCACATAGTCGCATATTTCTTGGAGGCTTTGCTCATTCCTTTTCATTCTTTTTTCTCTAATCTTGTCTTCAAGCTTTATTTCACTAAGATAGTTTATATTTGACTGTGCTTTATACTTGACAAAGCACTTTCACATTCCTTCTCTTTTTTGGACCTGATAATTACTCTGCAAGTTAAAAAGGAAAAACTCTGAGGACCATTACACTCCATGAGGACAGGGATTATTTTGTTCATTGTTGCAACCTAAGCACTTAATATGTTGCCTGGTCCAGAGTACATACTCATATATAAATACTTGCTGAATAAAGGGATGAATGGGTGGGTGGGTAGATGAATAGAATTTGCCTTAATTTTCAAGATGGATTCAATTTCCAATTCCACTTACTAGTGAGAAGCCTTGTCTAAGTCTTTAAACCTTATTTTCCTCATCTGTAAAACAGTGACAATGATATTGTTTCTGCTACCACAATGGAAAAAAAGGACAAATTTACTTAGTATCATTGTGATCAGGAATAAAGCCAGGGCTTGAACAGGGTCTCCTGATTTCTAGGCCATTGTTTGTCCCAGTGTATATGGCAGAGGGAGGAAGAAAACTGTTGAGTGTCAATTTGTCAGGCACTATTTTATGAACGTTAAAATCCTCATAGCAGGGCCAGGTGCAGTGGCTCACACCTGTAATCCCAGCACTTTGGGAGGCTGAGGAAGGCAGATCACTCGAGGTTGGGAGTTCGAGACTATCCTATCCAACATGGTGAAACCACATCACTACTAAAAATACAAAAATTAGCCAGGTGTGGTGGTGCATGCCTGTAATCCCAGCTACTCGGGAGGCTGAGGCAGGAGAAATGCTTGAACCTGGGAGGCAGAGGTTGTGGTGAGCTGAGATTGTGCCACTGCATTCCAGCCTGGGCAACAGAACGAGACCCTATCTCAAAAAACAAAAACAAAAACAAAACAAACAAACAACAACAACAAAAAACTTACAGCAGCTTTATAGAGTAAGAATTATTATTCCCAATTTACAGATGAAAAAAATTAAAATTTAGAGAAGTAAAGTGACTTGCCCAAGTTTCTACACAGTTAGGATGGGACTGGAATGCAAGTCTACTGACTTCAAAACCCATTTTCTTTCACCACCTGCTGTATTTTCATATTAGCTCACACTAAATCCAATGTTGGAGGCCTCCCAAGTTCCCCATCCACTTTGGAAACAAGATCTGCAATATCTGCCAGTGACTCCAGTTCTGCAGAGAAACAGCCAGCCGAGTGGTCATGATTTTAACTCTCAACCAACACATAAAAACAATCTTGCAAAGTTGGAGTATTTTGGCAAAAAACATGGCTATCCATTGCCACATTCTAGATCATCAAACCACTTCTGCTTGCCTAAATTTTTAATTCCTGACCATTTGAAGAATAGCAGGTAATCATGGCCTTTATGAGACTGATTCTATGGAATCATTTATGGTCCCAAATAAACTTATATTTATTATAAGTATATAAAGATTTACTGTGGAAGTCACGGTGTAGGAAAACCTGCAAGAAAATGAAAACAGGGTTTAGTCTAAACCTTTTCATAGCCTTTCTATTATCGTAATTGGCTGAGTTACCTTCCATCCAGGAAGCAGGTATACAAAGCAACTTAAGACTCAAAACTCTGATTCAGAATGTTCCAATGTGGTACACACCTGTGCTCAGGAGGAAGGAAAGAAAAATGGGGTAGAGGAGAAGAAAAAACTTTAATCCTGGAAAAATGGAAACTCTTAACATGCGGGACTCAAACATGCTGGTCTCCAAGATGCGTTTCTCTATTAGTTAAGGCTCAGCTACTAGTGTCAAAGAACTCAGCCTAATTAGTCTAAAGCCAAACATTAATTTATGAGTCCATATAACTTACAAGTCTAAATGTTTGTATGCCCCTCAAAATCAAACATTGAAGCCCCCATTGTGATGGTATTTGGAGGTGGGAACTTTGGGATATGATTAGGTATAGGTGAAGGTGGGGCACTCATGGTGGGATTAGTGTTGTTGTAAGAAGGACCGAAACTTTCTCTCTGTCTCTTCTCTGGGCAATGTGAAGATGTAGTAAGTAGGCTGCCATCTGCAAGCCAGGAAGAGGGCCCTCACCAGAAGCCAACCATGCTGGCACCCTGATCTTGAACTTCCCAGTCTTCAGAACTGTGAGAAATAATTGTTTGTGGTTTAAGCCACCCAGTCTATGGTATTTTGTTATAGCAATGCCCACAGACTAAGACATATGTCCAGCTTCAGGCACGGCTGGCTAGAGGGAGGAATCAAAGCTGTCCTTATTACCTTGTTAATTATTTCCCCTGTATCTCAGCTCTGCTTACTCACCCAAGGCTTCATTGTCAAGTAAAGCTCATACCTCAGTGCAACCCAAGCAGCTCCAGCTTACATTGCCTCAGGTTCAAGTTGGAAGGAGAGCCTAGGTTGAGGTCTCTCCTTCTGTTTCAGAATTCCCAGCAGAATCTCATTGCATCTCACTGGCCCTGTTGGGGCCACATGCCCACTCCTGAACCAAGCTCTGTAGCCAGGGAACGTGATGTGCTGATTGCCTTAGGCCTAGGCCACAGGTGTCACCCCTGACCTGTGGTTGGAGCATCACTCAAAGAACCCAGAATAAGGTGAGGCCACCAGCTCATCAAGGGACATGGCGAGGGTGCTGAAGACACAAAGAGCACAGACTACCAAGTGGCTTAGCAGAGGCTGGGTGGGGGCCAGGCCAGATCTCAAAAAGAAACCCTCAGGCCCAAGAAAAGTGTGATACAGCAAATAAACAGATCAACGCCAGAAAATAAATAGAGCAACATTGGCAAATAAAAAAAAACTGACTTTTCCCAATAATCTTGTAACTGAGTTTGTTATTGAGCCTTGAAATACTTTAAACTGAATCGTAAGTTAAAAGGGGAAATTTGTAGAGATGAAAATTCATACCTTATGTAGCTCAAGCTTCAAAACCCAGAACATGGGACTCTGTAAAAAGGTTGTTTATCCTAGAGAAATGCTTTCTTATTAAATAACGTACAGGTGTGCCTCACTTTACACTGTACCTGTATTCCTAAAATACTGTGCGTAAATTGAATTCGTGATTCTTTTTTCAAATCTGGGGTACTGAAAGGGGCATTGCAAAATGCATCTCTGATATGTGAAAAATCTCCCTATTTTCTCTGCATGTTTGAGTTGTGGCTTACTGGTTTTTTGTAAAGTGGAGCCTCTTGGTATCCTTACACACACACGCACACACGCACACACACACACACACACACACACACAGAGAGAGAGAGAGAGAGAGAGAGATCCACTACCCACTGGATATGGAAAAGCAGTACCTGCAGAAAAAGCTTAAAAGGTTTTTTTTTTTTTCCCTCAATAGTCTTTTTCCATATGAGTCCGCCCTTGAGGGAATAAATCTTTAAATTCACTTCCCCAGAACCTATTCCTCCCCAGACAACAAATTTCATAAACAAATGGCCCTTCGGCAACTTGACAGCAGAAAGACTCCAGGAGCCAATACTCCCGGAGCCAACGAACAAAATTCTGTTTCAATAATGTCTGTTGCCATCAGATCAAAGTTCAGACCTCTGAACATCTCAGTGGTACCAATTAGCACAGCAGTCTGGCTAAGTTAAACAGATTTCACCAGCAGAATCTAATCCAGAGAGGTGGTGTCACAAGGACAGATGCCAAACTAGGCATATATTGTGGACTGTGCTGATTTGTTGATTTGGAAATTCTGTTTGAACTGTTGATAAAAGCTGATATTCAATCAGCACAAACTAAAGTTGTGCTGATTAGTAATTTTCTCTCAAATAAGCTGGGAACTCAGAGGTTTCCTTCGGCCAGGGGAATGCATGACACTCTTTTTAAAAACAGCCTCTTCCAGCAGCAAAGCTCTAGGATATATGAATATGATAATGATATAAAATTCTAAAAGCAAAATGGCAAAAAGACATATTTTTGGCTTCTGTACCGTAAGTCTTTTTTCAAGAGAAAAAGGAGGGAGAGCAGATTGCAAAGGACTTACAAGTGCTTGTCAGACCTTATTTCATCATTGCCTGCAACCTCTCTCAGGAAGAAAGCAGAGAGGGTCGTTCCTAGAAGGAGCAGGTAACTCTCTGTTTAATGTGGTTTCCAGGGACACTGGAGCCTCAAACCCAGGGAGCACCTTCCTGAACTGCTATCCTGATGCCAAGCCTCCTTCCATGGGGGTCACTCTGCTAAAGGCAGCTGTTCTTGGGAAATGCTGGTTTAAAGCCACTAACATGTAAAGCAGTGATATCAGAACCTCTCCTGAGAGGCAACATTGATGATATCACGCATTCATTATGGGAACCATCTCATTTAATCCTCCAAACAACTTTATAGAAATGCATGTTTTATTAATATCTTTTTACAGATGAAGAAATTGACACACAAAAAAACATAAAAAACTTCCTTGGGCTACACAGTTTCAGTTTAAGGCTACATAGGGTTTGAAGAAGCAACAGAGTTGGGAAGCCACAGAGAGCAATGAGCACAGGTAAGCTTTACCTGCTTCACCATTGCCCCTGGGGCTAAGCCCCAGACAAGTCACAAGCACAGCTCTCTCTGTTTTCCCAGTAAGAGAAAGGGGACCCAACAGGGATGGGGTAGGGCGGGGGCGGAGAGCTCCCAGCAAGTAACCTGCAAGGCAGGCACTGGTGGAGTAAGCAAATTGGCTGACAAATGCCAAGTCCCAAGGTAAAACAGAAAGCAACCCCCTGATTCTCGATTCTTAGCTCGTGTCATCTGTGAACAGCTCCCATCCCATGGACCTTTTTCACTTAAGGCCCAAAGGTTAAGAGAAGCAACAAACAGGAAAGGGATTCCCCATGGGCCTTGCACAGAATCAGATGTTGGCAAACAGAATCAAGTCCAGAACTAAGAATTACAGTACCTGATACTCTCCCCGGGCCTCCCCTCACCGCTATACACCTTAAAGACTGCCATATGTAACATATTTAGGAACACGAAACATTCTCAGTGTCCTCACTGCCAGGAATTTTCTCTCAGCGTCTACACTTTGCTTTGTAACCCTAAGCCAGTTCCACCATAGAAAGCTCCTGGGCACCCTGGATGGGACAGACCAGGAAATTGCTGACTTCACCCTAAGCTCCCTCAGGCAGATGACCCACCTGTGAAGGTCTGATATGTTGGACCAGAAAGCACTACAACATCCCAGAAATCCAGATGCCCTCCACTAAGATAGTTCAATTTGTGCTGTTAAGTTAATTTGTCCAATTACAAGGAAAACTTTTGACTCTGATAGCTCTCTTTGTAATGTCCCATATTTCGAGGGATTAAAATTCCCCCCAATATACCAGAGAGGGTGTACTTCTCAATGGGTTTGGCTTCTACTCAATGGGTTTCAGAATCCATTGGCTCAGTCATTTAGCAAACTCTTATTGAGCAACTACTATGAGCCTGGCCCAGGGACCGCTGCTGGGTCCTTAGCACTCCCCACAGGAGACAGAGAAATCATGACAATAGCAAGTGGCCATTTTTCAAAACGAACAGGCAAACCCGGCACCATGGGAGCAGACTGCAGGGTTCAAGGCAGTACACTCTGCTCCACATCGGGGCTGACTTTCTGATGACCCGGAGCCACTCAGGTTTTATCTGCACTCTGGGATCCATTTATACTCAGATTCAAAGTGCATCAGGATGCTTCCTGAGAACATGAACCCAAGTCACCCATCACACATCATCACATCTAGGGAAGTCCCCTCAGTGACGGAGGCAGGTGCTTCAGGGAACCTGAGCATAGGCAGTCTGGCTGGGTGGGAGGAGCCAGCCCCTCTGCAGTCCGACCCAAGCTGAGGCCCAGAGACCTGGAAGGTCATGAAGGGGCCAGAGGAGAGTGAGTGCAAGGCAGCTTGCCGGATGCACTAGTCATTCAAGCAGTCACACTTTTATGCAATAAATATTTCTGCCGTGCCTATTGTGTGTTAGACATTGCTCTGCAGTTTGGGGCTGAAATAGGACAAATATTACTTCCCTATGGAGCTTCCATCCCAGAGCAGCAAGTCATACAACAAATAATAATAGAAAATGCTATTACTGTGTGCCTGCTCTGCCTGCTTCACATATTTCACCTTCACCACCAGTCTGTGAGGTAGGTGCTATTACTAACCCTCTTAACTGACAAGGAAACTGGGGCACAGAGAAGCTAGGTAATTTCCTCAAGGGAGCTAGCTAGGAAGTGAAGGAGCCATGGATGTAACCTCTGTAAGTAATACAGAGCTCAGTCTTCAAACAACTACACTGCCACAAAATAAATCAGTTGCTTATGCATTGTATTACATGATGATAAGTTCAGGAGAAAAAACATAAGGCAGAGAAGCAGGATAAGGAGTGCTGGGGTGTGATGGGGAGAGTGGGGTGTGTATTTTTCATTACAGTGGCTGGGAAAATCCTCAATATGAAGGGTGCACTTGAGCAAAGACTTGGAAGAAGTGAGGGACGTCTTGGGGGAAACATCCTGGGTAAGATGCCATGGTGAAGAGCATTCTAGAGTGCTTAGGGAAGAGCATTGCAGGTGTCTTGGGGAAGGGCATTCCAGAGTAGATAGCGAGTGCAAAGACCCCGAGGGCAGCATGCCTGGAGTGTTGAAGGAGTGGAAGTGGAAGGAGAGGGAAGATAGAATGAGGTAGGATCAGACAGGTAATGGGGTTTGGGGGTGGGGCACACCATGCAGGATCCTGGAGGACCCTGAGGAGGGTGACGTGGGCTATCCTCTGAACAAGATGGGAAACTGGTTGCCATTATGCTTTTGGCCAAACATTTCCATTCCTCCCCTCTGGCCACACGATAGGATTGCCCCTTTTCATCCCTTTGAAGCTATACATGGCCATATGACTTCCTTAGTCAACAAAATGAGAGTGGAGGAGATGTGGTCACTTCAGGCAGAAGCTTTAAGAACCATTGTGTGAACTACCCTGTCAGTGTCGCTGCTTTCAGTGACTTCAGGAGTCTCCTTCAGGCTCAGTTCCTGAGGGACTGTGATGAACAGAGCCCTTCTGCTCTACTTGATGGGACATGTGGTTTGAATGAGAAGTAAACTTTGTTGGGTTAAGTCACTGAGATGTTGATGTTGCTTATTACCTGAACATAATCTAGCTCAAACTGACTGATGCAGAGTCCAAGGGAGGGTTTTGGGAAGAGAAGTTTTAGCAGGGTCAATCTGGCTGGAGCTGGTGTTCAGAATAGACTGAAAGGAGACAAAAGTTGGATGCAGAGAGCAGTTAAAGAGTATTGCTATAATCTAGGTGAGAGATGAAAGGATGGTGTATTGGATCATAGTAACATGGGAGGCAATGAGAGGCAATCATATTCTAGATATTTTAGTGGAACCACTAGGATTTGCAAATGAATCAGATATTAGGTGGAAAAGAAAACTCAAAGATAACCTCAAGTTTTTCAGTGTGGACAACGAGAAGGATAAAAATGCTCTCAAGCCCTCAAACCACCTGCTATACACACATACACACACACACACACACACACACACCCCTTAAAAAAACAAACCCCAAACCCTGTTCCTTATTTGGTAGGCAAGGAAGTTATTCCTCTCAAATAAACATTGCCCTTAACAACAGTTTATGTCAAAATGAACAGACTCACAATAGAGGTTGGCTTATTGTGGATCAATTTATTTTAGCAACTTTCAATTCAAAGAAACCCTTGAAATCACATAGTATAGTCCAAGCCACTCATTTTATCTGAAGAAACTGGGGTCCAGGGAGATAAATGATCTTGCCCGGGTTCATGTAGAAAATGAGTCGAGTTGATACGAAAATGGGTCGAGTTGATATCCAAAGATTCCCGACTGCTAGCGCAGTGCTTTCCCTCCTGCCTCATGTCCAGTCTGGACAGGGGATGCTCCTAGGTGTGCATAGGCCTTGGAGGGGATGCAGAGAGGAGAGGAGAGACATTTAAAAGGAGTGTTACCTTCTTCACTGTTTTGTATAGACCCATCCTGAGCAGGTCTTAGCAAATATCTTCCCTTAAGGTTGCCATTACTTCCATCACGCTAACCTTGACTTCATTGGTCCTGATCCAAATACCAAACCTGAGAAGAAAAAGTATTAAAAGAAACTAAAAAAATACATCCTGTGCTCTCTCTCTCGCTCTCTCTTTCTCTGTGTTTGTGTGTTTGACACCTACAAAGCATGGAACACATTCAGGTCCCTTCTTCACTTTGTCTTGTTTGGTGTCTTCTCGCCCTGCCAGCTTTGTGCCATTCTTCTTGCAAAGCATTCTTTCAGCCACTCCCCATGGGTCGGGCACAGCTAAAAACAGACAGTGCCAACACATCTCTTCGTATCCTAGCACAATGTATCCTAGCACACTAACTAGAATCATTTGTATTATGCACTTCTATGTCATACTTTAAATTTGCGAGATGCCTGACTATAATTTTTATTAGATTTTTATTATGAGTTGTACCTTTTAAAACAGCTATTTGAAACCATTAACATTGGAACCCTTTTCTGGCTTTTTGCAAACCTTGGACAATGCCCATTTTTAGTGACTATTGTTGTAGACCTGCTCTGAGGTCTAGGGAAGCCAAACCGGCTTTTTATAGTTAGTGATTGGAGATTTCCCAGGGGTGACAGAGTGGTGAGAGGCAACAAGGAGTTTAGACCTGAATCTCTTCTTCTAAGAAGAAGGCAAAGAATAACCTGAAGAGGAAAATGCTACAAAAGACAGTCACAGCGTTAGAGGCCAAATAGCACTCCTCAGAGCCATCGGCAGCTGACATTATAAGGGACAGCTTATAATGTTTACCAGGCCCTAGTATTGGAAAAATGTGTAGAATAAACTGAAATTGTGTTAACTTTTCTTTCTGAAGTTTAAATGAATATCCGCATTACATAAAAGTGCCAAAAAGTATATCAGAGCCTATAAAAATGTTAACTAAGACAGGATGTTTCCAATGAAAACAAATTCATTGGAAAAGAAATGTCCCCATAAAAAGGCATGCTCTGTGCCTCATTTCTCTATTGAGAGATCTGCAAATGCTGCACTTGATGAGCAGGGTAAACCTCCCTTTCTTCCAATGCAAACCAATTTTGTCTTTCCCTGCATATGTGCGAGCAGTGTGGTGGAAAGATCACTAAAGCTACATTTGGAACAGTGTGACATTGTGTGCTGTTTCTGGACACGCGACCTGTTTCATATATTAACTGCATTCTAAATTCCATTAATGACAATGCCATATGTGCTTTCTTTAGCTTTTACCTCCATATATATCTTTATTCCACCTTAACGGATCCCAGCTGTTATTAAAGAACATGGTTTAAGTCCCATCACAACAAATATTTCTCTACAACGAATGATCCCAAACAATGGCCCATTTCTTGGAATAATTTTACTCCATTCAATTTAATGACTATATTTGAAGACAAATTCTTCCAAGTACTATACTCAGTTCAGTTCTGCTGATACAGAGACAAAAAAGAAAGGCTGAATACTCTACGCCAAAGGGCTCAATATTTGAAATGACAAAATTCCAGCACCACAAAGGAACTGTGGTTATCTCTTGAACTAATACAGGATTCCAAGTGGGAATGGTGGTTTTATCCTATAGATGCTTTAGATTATTATTATTATTTTTCTTCTTCCATTTCTGCAGCTTTTTGTCAGAGGCTTCTGGTTTCTACGTTCCGTTTCCGGGATAGGAGTTCTTCACCTCCAGCTGCTCCTCCACCATAACATAGACTTACTTATTTCCAAGGGAGACTGAGGAGGCCTCCTTGTCATCTTATTCAGGTCAATCAGGTCTGACAGTGTGCTATTAGCATCGATACCAAACAACTGATTTGGGATTTATCTATACCAAAGTACACATCAGATGAAGCGTTTAAATCAAGGCTTTGCCCCGTCCTGTGGCCTTGGTGGCAAAGTAACCATTTATTTCATCTCTGTCCAGTGGAACTACGTCACACATAAGAGCTTTTCTCCTTGGGCCTCTTGTGCAAGCATTTTTTCCCTCACCACAAAATGTTTTTCTTTTTTAAAAAATGAACTTGTTGCTCCAACCAGCTTGGTTACTGGCTCTGGGTCCAGAACTTGAGGGTAAATGGTGAGGTTGAAATGTGTTTCTGGATTCTGTGGCTTCAAAGTGGTTACCCTTTCCAAACCAGGGTGGGCCCTCTGCAAAACTGTCAAGTTGGCGAAGTCTGCTTCTCCCCTTCATTGTCCCTAGCTTGGTCTGAGCAAAAGGAAATGCGTCTGTGGAATCAAGGGACCCCCTGACTGAGCACTCACCATATGCCAAGAAACATTTCAAAGTCCCTTACCTGCACTGTCACGGTTAAACCTCTCCATCCACATCCTTAGCAGAGTTCTTCCCCCTCTATGGAATCCGCTGCTCAGAGAGGTTAAGTAACTTGCCCAAGGTCATAAAGGTAGGAAGTAGCTGATGCAGGCTGGACTCACATGTAGGATAAAGAAACCTCAAAGGCCACAGGCCCAACTCTGCCTTTTAAAGCCTTCTATCAAACTCCAGCTACATTCTTTAGGCTACATGGTACAAGGACATGCTATGTTTTGAAAAGACAATGAAGAAAAAAATTTTGGCAAAATATATAATTCAGCTTCACAGTCAATATACACACATATAATTCAAGTTATTCACAGTCCTCCTGTGACACCAGAAAACCCCAGCTCCCACGTGCTCCCTGGGACTTGAGCTCGTTGCTGGAGACGTTGCCATTGTAGGCAGCACAGGGCATACGCTTGCTCGGTGGGGCCAGAGAAGCCTGTCTGTCAGGAAAATGCCTTCCCCTAATGCACTTCCTTCTTAATTAAAATAACATTTTGAAAGTAAAGTTATACAGTGTTTAGAATAAACAGTCCAACAATAGCTGTGATTAATCTGTCAGAGATCGTATAATGTGATGCTAATAGGAAGAAAGAAACTCCTGCTGAAGATCAAAGTCATCTCTGCACATGGGGAACTTTTAAAATTAGAATGCAGATAAATGAATCTCCAACCTGAGAAAAAGAGCTCTGCACTCTGCAGGCTTAAAACATGAGGGAGAAAAGACAGCCTGAGGACTTCCCACAGCCCAGAGGAGCTGGGAGCCTGAAGAAGGAGTTCTGGTCTGAATCCTCGCCTTCTGTTTTTCCCAAGCATCTGGCAGTCTCTCTTTCTTTAACCTTGTGACAATCACTCAAGCGTCCCTTAGTCTGCCCAAATACTGCTATAATCCCATCAGGCTCAGCCCATGAAAAGGCACGTGTGCCTGTGTGTGTGTGCTGGGGGGCTGTTTGCTTGGAGCTGGGGGGCTGTATGCGTGGAGCATGTGTGCTGGAGCTGTGGTGGAAGAGGAGAGGCACCCAAGTCTGGGCTGTGTACCCCCTACACAGACCCTCTCATGTGCCTTACAGGCAGGTGTCATTTTCATTTACAAGCATTGGACTCAATGAACGAAGGGGCTGGAATTAGGAACTCAAATCTTATGGTTCTAAAGCCTAGGCTTTTGTTTTGTTTTGCTTCTCTTGGGGGAAGGTGTGTCCTAAGAAAGTATGATTATCCACAGAAAGGGAAATAAAGAATCTAAGAGTGTGCATGTAAACATATTGTTAGGCAGCAATTAAGAATGGAATACCTACTGCATGCAGTCATGGTGTTAGGTGCTGGGGATGCCACGGCCCCTGCCACCCCAGACAGTAGCTTGTAAAGGAGGTGGGGAGGCGAAGGGGGACAAACAAGCAGGTAGGCCTTTGTAATATAGTGTGTAGACTGCAGAGTGTTGTGGAGACCCAGTCAGAGGGGATGATGAGGTCACAGAGGAGGACACCTAACCCAGACTTGGGCAGTAAGAAAGTCACATTTGCACTGAGACCTCAGAAATGAGGTGGGGTTGGCTTAAAGAAGGAAACACAGAGCAGAGAAAATGTCCCAGGAAGAGGAAGGAGCGTGTTTCAAATGCCCGGAGAGAAGATAGAGCATAATTCATGGAAGTCAATACAGCCTGTCTGTGAGCAATCTTAAAACCTATGCAAAATGATGTCAGGGCCTGCCCATTGACCTTGTATTCTTCCAAATATCTTCTTCACTCAATGTACAAACTATCTCCTCCATCTTTTCTGTTAGCTCTGCTGCCCACTGAAAGGCAAATACTCCTGCAAGAACCAGTGGACTCCAGTGGTTTCATCTCAAAGCCAGTGAGTATTCTAGGCCATTTACTGAGAGTAGGATTGAGACCTGAAGATGACCTAAAGTCCCCTAGAGCAAGGCAATTTTTGCCAGACTCAGAATTTGGCAGAAGTTGAAGTCCTGCTCAAAGCAAACCTTTGTCAAATAAGGGGTGATGCATGTTTCCCATTGGCTATGTAGCAGCTCAACCTGCAATTCCACATGACAGAGGCACGTCTTCAGTACCTGAGAGGGGTCCCAGGAACTCCCCAGTGGTCCAAAACTGCTGCTTACATAAGAGTAATACAGCTGTGGACTGAGCAAGGCTGAAGGGGCACAGCTAAAGGTCATGGAGGAGTTAAATCAACCAGCACATCTGAGTGATACAGAGAGTCTTCTTAGCTTCCACCATGCTGATAAAAATTGATTTGGTTCTTTAAGAATTTTCCCAAATATTAGTCTGTAAGGTATAGTACTGAGAGCATGAGTTTTGCAGACTGTCTTAGACCATTTGTGTTGCTATAAGGGAATATCCAAGGATGGATAATTTATAAATAAAAGAAATGTATTAGGCTTATGATTTTGCAAGATGCACAGGGAGCACAGAACCAGGATTTGCTTCTGGTGAAGACCTCAGGAAGCTTCCACTCATGGCAGAAGGTGAAGAGGGGCTGGCATCACATGGGGATAGGAAAGATGCAAGAGAGAGGGGAGGGTGGTACCAGACTCTTTCAAACAATCAGAGCTCATGGAAACTAATAGTGAGGCTTCACTCATTACCATGAGGACAGCACAGGGCCAGCCATGAGGAATCTGTCCTCATGACTCAAACACCTCCCACCAAGACCCATCTCCAACATTGGGGATCAAATTTCAACATGACATTTTGAGGTGACAAATATCCAATCTATATCACAGACCAACAGACTAGGTTAGCTATTTGCTAGTTTTGTTCAAGATTATTATTAAACCCTCTGAGCTTAATTTATTTATCCATATGAAATGCATTTGTTGAAAACCTATTATATTCCAGGTATTATGATGGGTACTAGAAGTTTAAGGTTCCTGAAAATTTTATAGTTTAGAGGGGATAGCAGATTGTTATCTATTGTACAGATGTGATAAGGAATGCATAGGTATTCTCTTTCACATTTGCCAGTTGTGTGATTCCCCCCCGATTCTGCCAGGGGCATATGATTTTCACAGGGTACCCTTGGGACTGCTGCAGCTGGAATGCAAAGGGAAACTGTCCATATACATCTTTAGCAAGACATTTCACAGCAAGACAGTGGTTTTGAAAGTCAGTCATTCTTGTGAAAGAAAAAAAGGGGGAGGGATGCTGAATTTCTTAAGCTCTCACAGATTATAAAGACTTGGAGAGCTTGATCACAGAGTTTTACTATAAGCTATTATGGTAGAGGGAGCTCAGGATGTGACGTAAGAGGAGTTCTGGTTGAGAAGAGAAGAAAAAAACACTCTTGTTCAGCCCAGAGAGGAGAAGTGGAAGAAGGAAATGGGAAAGGCAAGGTGGTCATCTGCCAGGGTTCCCAACTGCTCTCACACTTTGGCCTGCACCTCAAGGTAGAGAATGAGTATTATAGAAATAAACAGGTAGGAGGGAACCAGGGAACACTGGAGTGAATGATCTGTTTCCCTGGGTTCTGGCCTCTGGGAGATGCCTCATAGTTGGCATGGTGCCAACATGGTGGACAGTGAGAGTGTAGCTTCATGGGGGGCTAAGTTCTCAGTGGAGACTCTGAGATGATGATACTGGTTGCCTTCAGCCTGTGTGCAGTGTGCAGAAACAGCTAGCCTCAACATCATTCCTGATCTGCAAACTCCATATGTTGCACATACGTCCTTGAGTATTCCATGGGCCCAGCAAAATCTTAAATTGAAGACCCCTGCTTCCCAGGCCACCACATAGGCCCCACCTCTGGATGCTCTATCTCCATAGCCAGCATCATCATTTACCTGTTCAGGCAAATCAGGATTCCAGAGGGCACCTAGGAGACCCTTTCCTCACCCTACCCCTGCATCCAGCCATTCCTCACTCCCTGATGAATTTATACCCTAAGTTTTGTTTGAATCTCTCCTCTGCAGGCTTAGCTCCCAGGGCATGAATCAGCCTGCTGCCATCACTGTCACCCTGACGATGACTACTGGCCCCAGGTGGTCTCTCTGCATTTGATTTCACCCTTCATTATCCATGCCTTCCTCGACCTTCCCAGTGACCGATCCAGTAGTATCTCCTACCACGTCATGTCCCACCAGTTCTGAATCAGCTGCAGTTTCCTGCGTGCAACATGCTGTCTCACACTTGCACACCTTAGTTCAAAGTGTTCCCTCTGTCTCAAATGATGCTCTTCCCAGCATTCTTCTCCTGGCTCCTACTCATGCTTCAAAGCTTAACTCAGGTAATATCTTATTTTAAATGATTTATTGAGCATGTGTTTTGTGCAATATGGAGGGCAGCAGAAGCACCTAGAAAGGACACTCAGTCTTAACTTGGGGGATCAGGGAAAACACCTGACTAGAAATGTCATTGAAGATTCTCAGAGCTGAGTTTCAAAGGAAGAGAAAATGGATGGGTGGAAGGAGTTGGGGCTAAAAAGCTAAAAGTTTTTGAAGCACTGAAAACACCATATAGGACCTGTGGGGCTGGTGCTGCTTGTGAAATGAACTGAAATAAATTCACCATGGCAGAGGCTAGAGCAAAGAAAAGAAAGTAGCAAGAAAGGAGGATGAAGGGGGGCTGGAGGAGCCAGATGACACAGAACTTCGTAAGTCTCTTCAAAGAATATGGAATTTATGCAAAGTGCAATGGGATAACAACAAAGGCAAAGGCCTAAGTTGGTTGAATTTCCCATCTCCCCAGCTTCTAGATCCTCTCTTACAGATTTCTTATCAGTTTATGTGCCTGGTGCCCCATTGGATAGTAGGTTCCTATACAGCAGTAATCATTTCTTCTTGATCTTTGTTTCCTTGTACCTAACACAGATTCTGCCCCAGGATAGGATTTTAATAAATGCAATGAGCTCAGTGTCACCATTGAGGGGACAGAGATCTACCCAGGATGTGGCAGAGTTCATTTATCCCAGACTCTTGCATAGGAGCATCACAAATGAAAGTGTGGGGTTCTTGCCTGCCTCAGCACCACAAAACCTTACTTGTCAACATGATACCACGTGACAGGAAGGAGCAACTGTGATGCTATGCAGGCAAACTTGATCACTGGGGAATCCTGCCCCAGAGGTATCTCTGGGGTGGCCCCAATAGGAATGTACCAACTCCAGGGCCAGGGAGGACTGTATAGTGAAGACTCAGATGGAGGCACACTTGCCTTGGCTGTGGGCTTGTGAGGGACCCTGAGGGTTTGCCCCAGTGGAAGAGGAGTAAGAGAGCCTCAGGAGACTCTGAAGAAAGCACCAGTGAAAGCCACAGGGTCACCAGTGGTTCTTGTGGAGACTGGAGTCAGACCAGTCTGAAAAGGTGGAGGCTCACAGCTGTTTGAATCGAGAGAGCAGAGGAAAGGATCCAATCCCCAGAGGGCTCACCTGACTCTCCTTGCAGGTACCTAAGGAGATCATTGACTCGGTTGGCACTGCCTGTCTCTGCATCTGTCTCACTCACCTGTCCTGTGCAGATCAACCTCACCAAAATCACAACTGACTTTTATGGTCCTGGCATATAATGTACATTAAATAATGCACATTTATTAAATAGGTGAAGCAAATTAATAGAATTTAAATTTCATGTGTCTACTGGGTACTACTAGAGCAGGGAGGAAGGAAGTGGGGCAAGGGTTGAAAAACTAACTGTTGGGACTATGCTCACTATCTAGGTGATGAGATCAATCATATCCCAAACCTCAGCATCAGGCAATATACCCCTGCAACAAACCTGCACATGTGCCCCCTGAATCTAAAATAAAGTTGAAATTATTTTAAAAAATTAAAAATAAAGTTCTATGTGTTTATAGGCTGTTTTGTTCATTTGCTGAATCCCCAGCACCTAGAATGGGGCTGGCACATAGCGGGTGCTTGAAAATTGTTTAACATATTCACTCCATATAATGAAAAGTAATTATGATTATTACGGCTCAAGGAGGGTCAATCTTTCTCCTAAGGACACACCACCTAAGAGGACAGATGGGCTAAATCTTGCCAGTTCCAAACTGGTGACTTTCCTGGGCAGCAGGAAAAGAGCTGAACTGTCCTGGGCCCACATGGATTTCCTGACCTTTCAAGAAGGCGATCTGGGGGGCACCTGCCTGGCTGAGTTAAGAGCAAGGGCATTGGATGGAGGGGCTGAGAGTCAGAGGAAAGACAGAAACACAGTCCTTGCCAGGGCCTGTGCGTGTTCGCTGAAACAAGAACCTAGGTAGTGCTTTGCATATAACACTCCAAGTGTTGGTGATTAAAGGAGAGGCCAGAGTTGAAACTATGCTTGGAATTATAAAATTAGGAGAAAAAACACCTGGAAGAACAAGAGTGGAGGAGAATGTAAAGCCCCAGGACTGAGCTGTGGGAGGCCCATGAGTGCAGACGGAAGATGAAGAGATCAGAGGTGGCTAGTAAGCCAGGATAGTGCAGTCACAGGGGCTCTGTGGTAGACAAAGGAGGTCATGAATAGAGCGGACTAGGACTGGCAAAGCCAGCTGAGCTTGGTTGAAAGGAGGAGGAGGCATGGCATTTAACAGCAAGGGATTGGGTTCAATTCTCTGCTCAGCCATTTGGCTAGCTATGAGACCTGGAAAGTGACTTACCTCTCAGAGTTTCATCTTTTTTTTTTTTTTTTTAATGTTTTTAGCAGCTAATTTATTTTTCCATTTGCAAACAGCACTTTGAAGCAAACAGGAGGTGGGCTCTTAATAGTTTATCCTTGAGTCTATTATCTATATTATTTCTTTTTTTTAAATCATCTTTTTTATCTACAAATGAACGGGACCAATTAATAAGGCTAGGAAAAGTGCCTTGCCCAGTATTTGAAATAAGGCAAGCACTAGATAAATGCTGCTGAGATTGTGTTGGTGGTGGTGGTTTTCTTGCAACTAATGACCTTTAAGAAAAAAAAAAATCATCAGTTCAGTAGGGAGAAAGGAAAAGAAGGGGAGGAAGATGGGAACTATGTTGCAGAAAGTTTGGGGGAGGGGGCAAGGAAATGATGGGTATAGATCAGTTTGCTGAGGAATTTGATAGTGAATGGAAGTTGAGAAATCCAGAGTTTGGGCTAGCAGTTTCTTTAAGAGAGAAAAGGCAAGTGAATGTTCACAAGCAAAAGCGAGGGAACTAGTATAGATGGAGGAACTGGAGATCTCAAGGAGAAACAGCAAAAGCCAGCAGCAGGACACAGGAGTAGGCAGGGATGGCCCAGAGATGAAAGGGGCACCACTGGCCCTCTCTGCACCCTGGCCTACTTTAGCTCCTTTACCAGCTTTTTACTGTAGCCTGAGTTGGTCAGTTTTTCTCCCAGCCTCTTTCAGGGAGTGTAGTAGAAAGAAGGCTTGCTTAGAAGTCAAAAAGCCTGACACTGGCCACGTGTATTTGGCTGAGCCTTTTTCCTTCCTGAGCCCTTGTTCCTTAATCCATAAATAAGGTGGCTGGATTGATCATTTCTGTGATTCTGTGGCCATGTCATCTCACTAAGCATTATGAAACATATCCTCTTCTGAAGTTCTTCTTCACTCTGATTACAAGGAAGAGGAAAAAAAATCTTTAAACGGAAGCTATCACTTCCTCCAGCAACTGGGACAATATTTCTGTGTTTCACGTGAAGAAAGAGCAGATCCAGTGATTCCATCCTTGCTGGCAGATCTCTGCTGAGCCTGCTGGTGTTTTAAATAGCACATGCACTTTGTCCTGGCCTCCTGGAATGAAGCAAGGGAGAGGCCAGGGGTTTGTGCTAGCTGACTGTTGCTGTTGATGAGGCACTCAATGGCTGCAGGCTTCTAGATCTTCAGAAATAACAACAATTACTGTACACGCCACAATCTCTCCTCCAAGTCAGCAAATGCATCAGCTGCTGGTTATTTTGATACCCTGGTTTCAAAGCTCTTTCGAGAAAATCTAGTACAGAAAAACATTCTTATCCTCTGCTTGTCTGCACCATTCCTCTGGCCGCTGCCCTCTCAGCTGTTTTTCATTCCTGTGAATGTAGCTGGTCCAGGCCTAGAAGTCCTTCTCTCAATGACCCAAGAGAAGGACATTTCTGCTGGAACCTTCTTGAAAGTGGAAGAGGCAGGGGAAAAGGCACCTGGCTGTGGTCTCTGTGCCAAAGGCAGGCTGATCTGGAACCTGCTGGAAACCAATCCAGTGTTGGTGGGTTGTCTGACAGTCACAAGTGACTCTGACCGTTGTTGGATTCAACAAGTATCAACTGAGCACCTACTACAGGCCAGGTTCTATGCTAGGACCTAGGGAAACTGTGATAAACATGGTCAGGGACTAATAATCAAGCCCCCACTAGAACATAAGCTCTCTGAGAGCAGGTACCACTGCCAGCACACAGTGCCTGGCATATGGTAGGCTCTCAGTCAACAATCTTTGGAGTTTTTCTGTGTTTGTTGTTTACACGTTCTTATTTACTCAAGATCCTTGAAGTCCAGTGACAGAAACAGAGGTAGTTAGGGGCAGAAAGGAGCTCTTATTAAACCAACGTGTGCAATAAGAATATGACCAACAGTTTAGGGGATGAGGATGGAGCATATAAGCAAACTTATACTCTGCTTACATCACTTAAAAATTTCCCCCTTACATACCACATGAAAAAGAACCACAAGTGCCCCAAATCCTTTTGTCCTTCTGAATGATGCCACAAGAACACATACAAAAGCTCTGCATTCAACAATCAAATTCTCTGTTATTCTAAAAGTTTAATTTCATACCCAAATTCTCAGGCAGCTATTATGTAAGGCTTGGGGCTAGTGCTTTCCAAGCAAGTTTATACATGACATGATTGATGGATGAATTCATCCTGTTGTCTGGAAATTCTTTTGTTTAATTGACGATGATAAATTTCCTAATGGATCACCCCGACTATGATATTACTTTTGTAGAAAGGGCCATTCACGGTGTTCCCTGGCCTCTTGCCCTCACTTTCAAAGTGTGTTCATACACCAGCCTGTATCTGAACAAGTTAGAAGTGGACAAGCCTAAGGCTGGGAAACAACGAGGTCACACCAAAGCTAAGGCCGACTTCCAATTGTAGGGCTTTTTGCCTTCTTCGTCCTTCTCAGAGCACGTGTAAATGGAATGAACTTCCTTATGGAAGCAAACGTGAAAATAGAAAGAAGTAAGACTTTAAGACTAATCTGAGCCAAGGGAGTTGGAAATGCCTAGTCAGGGCGTCATCTTGCCAAGTGCCATCCATTGGGAGTAAAGGACCACCTCAGGACTTAGGACAGGAATCATCTGCTTCACTAAATCCCAGCTCCCCAGAGGGTGCCCTTCTGCTGAGTTGCACTGGCTAGTGTCACCAGCAATAGAGAGATTCTGTGCCTCACCTTCCCTTCCTGTTACTCTCCCCACACCCACTTATCCTCTGTGGCATCCACACGGGGTAGCGGTCCAATCCACCTTTGCTAAAGGAAGAAGTGAAGACACAGACAAGCTCAACACAGGAGGGAATGGGGCTGTAAATTTCCAAAGAGCTGTGAATCCCCTGGAACGCTACAATTAATGATGCACATTTGGTGACAAATTTGACTTCAGGGGTATTTCTCCCTTGCTAATTTTATGCTGGGGTGGGAACAGCCCTGGCAGAGGGGCAGGGGAAAGTCAGGCAAGCTCCCCTGTCAGGCTGAATCCAGGGAACTCAAGAAATCTTGAAGAGTCAGGAAGGATTTGTGTGGGGCCTGGAGTGTGGAGAGAGGGCCTAAGCAGAAGGTTTGCTGGCTATGTCAGTCTAGGGGTCACAGGCCCGTTGCAAAACTGATGAAAGCTGCAGACCTTCAGCCCAGAAAAGAATATTAGCATTGCACACAGTCGCGCAAATCAGCCTACCGTTTCAGAGGGGCCAGGGACTCCGGGAAGTTCCTGGAACCCAGGGCCTTAAGTTAAGGTCCCTGGTCTAGCTCCTCCTGACTCCTGAAGTCCTCTGCCCCTTGTCCTTACGCTGGACTCGCCAGTGCCTGGGGGCCTTCTAACTGGTTCTGCAGCCGCCTTCCCTTGTCAGAGGAGCTTGGGCACCTGCCCCTCGCGGAGCTCCCCCTGGGTGCTCACCTATCCTGGGGTGAGGAAAGGTGCCACGAAGAAAAGCTCCCTTAGACGGCGCGGGGAGCAGCCAATGCCTGGGGCACTGAGGGCGACGCCGGGCAGACCAGGGAAGCACTGGCGAAGGGCAACGCGCGGGGGCAGGGCGGAGAGGTGAGGGAAGCTGCGAGCAACTCCGCTTAGCCCCAACCAGTCGGCCCAAAGACCCCTGCCGGTGCCCCAGAAAATCCTCCTCCCGGCTTTGCGCGCGCGGCCCCTCAGACCCCAGTGGGTTTCCCTTTGACCTCTGGAAGTTTAAAGTCCTTCTCTGGCTGGGTCTGGCCAGCCCTCTAGGAGTGATCCGTCTCTAGACCTCAGGACCCCCTCCAGCCAGGCACCACCACCCCGTCACAGCAGGTGCGGGGCTGGTGGTGGGGAGGGGAGGGATGGGGGCCAGGATTTGGAGCGTGTGACTCAGGAGTACGGGAGGAGGGGCTAAGAATTCAAGAAGCCTGTGTGAGAGCAGCTCGGCGCTCCGGCACAGCAGAGAGCGCTGGGAGCCGGAGGGGAGCGCAGCGGTGAGTCAGGCTGCCCCGAGCCGATCCCGAGAGGGGCGCAGCGCGGGCGCGGGCCGGGGTGGCTGGGCTTCGCGGGAGAGTATGCAAGGATACCGGTCTGGCGAGCTCTCTGGTTACCCCCGAGGCTCCCGCGGACCCAAGATCAGCCCTGAGAAATGTCCCGAGTGGGTGTGGGGTCGCGGGACCCTCGCGGGAGGACGAGTCGGACCGCGGGAACAGCGTTCGTTCTCGTGGTGGAGTTCCTAGTCCCGGGATGGCCGGCGGTCCAGGGAGCAGCCTTGGCGCCTGCAGAAGCCCACGGCCATGGCAGGGTCTAGCTCGAGGGCTAGAAGTGGATAACGCGCAAGTGAGGGAGAGCGAATGGGCACCGAGAGGGATGCGCCGGCAGCTGGCGCGCCGGGGCGGGAGGAGTGGCGGCCAGCACCGCGGGGGGAGCGCAGAGCGCGCTGGCTGAGGTGAGCGCCGAGTCAGGAAAGTGCTGCGCTGTTCCCAGGTAGGGGGACGAGCGGAACGGGGCGCGCTAGACCTAGGGCAGTTCCCTCAGCGCGTCTCGGAAGGGCTGGGAGTCGTGACTGAGGGCCCCGGGGGTTAACCCAGGAAGTCTGCGAGCCAATGCCAGGGTCCGTCCGGCGTACCGGGGCCCTCCACGGAGCCGCGTTGGACAACCTCAGGTCGAGGTCGCCAAGGTTCAGCCGTGCCACTTGGGTCACACGCTTCATCTCCAGCTGTCTGCTGCCAGGTGTGGGAGAAGCGGGCGTGGAAGGTTGGGGCGGGCAGCGCCTTGGGTTCAGGCGAGGAGGATCTAGGGGAGGAAGAGAGGACTCGGGGGTCAGGGAGCTGCAACTTTGAGCCAGCAGAAACAAGCAGCTTAGCTCCCTCTAATTACAGACCTCCTTCTTAAAAAAAAAAAAAAAAAAAGAAAAAAAAAAAAACAAAACTCCGAGATTCTTAAGGAAGGTGTTTCGTGCTTGAACTTTTTCTTCTGTTGTGATTTGAGAGATTATAAAAGAGCCTGCTTGCTAGGCTGGTTTTTCCAAGTTGTTCCAGGTTGGAAGTTGTAACAGTTCGAAGGATAATTTATGAGTGTTTCATGCATTAAAGTGTATTACAGCAAAGCCTTTTGGGTGCTGTGGGTATTAAGGAAAACTTAGTGCACGTTCCCAGCTGGAAACCAAAATAGTGCTCTCCTGGGTGCCTCTGCCCCATCTGTCATCCAAGGCCAATGGAAATCCTGTAGAAAAGGCACTTGATTAATTGTCCTGGCTCCATCCTCTGGGCACACCCACTACCAGTGCCAGTCCCCTCCTCCCCAACCCATGCACAGCCAGCTGCACTCTGCAAATGCAGAAACGACAGTGGAGGCCCCATCAGTAACTTCTCTCCAGGGTCTTCAAATTCTTGAAGCTGTCAGTTAAGTCTACTGGAGGGGAATCTTTCCCCTTCTCTAGGCAGTGCAGACGGGCAGCAGCAATTGGCCCCCGCCAGCCCTTCTTACCCTGTGTTTACAGTTTCCTCCTGAATGCCTGAAACTTTCTCCCTCTGCAGAGTCACAGAAGAAAGGCTATATCAAACCTGATGGGTCTCTTTTGTTGAATAAGTCATATGTCAACCTGAGCAACCCAAATGTTAATTCATGATGGGCAATGTTCCCAGAGGGTCAGAGGAGACGGGCGGGTCTGGGGGCTGAGACTGGCCTAGCTGGAATTGACTCACACAAAAAGTGAACATTCCTCTTGTTGAAGGGGGATAGGGTTAATGCCACATGTTGCCAAACTCCTACCCCACTCTTTCCCCAACATCTTTATGCAGGTAAAGGGAAAAAAGAAGCACCAAAAATGGGAAGCCAAGATCATTGGGGCATGAGAACACTAATTTGACAGAAGTATAGCAGCACCTCAGAGGATTTTAGAACCAGCTGCTGGCACCACTGCATTTCCAACAGCAGCCCAGGCCCATCAGAGAAATGAACTGGGCCCACTCAGGGCAGTCATCCTAGTGTTGGTGGCTCTTTCCCTACTTTTAACCCTTGCCAAGGAATGGGGTTCTTGCCTTCTCCTATTGCCCACCCCACAACTCCCCTGCCCCAAGGGCCAGTGGGAGCAAGGGATGAGGCTTCACACTCTCATTCTCTTTCAGGGAGAAATCCGTGCCTTGGACAAGAAGGGGGCCCTGGCTGCCGACATCAGCAGGGAGAGTAGGGTAGGGCAGGGCAGGGCTGGAGCCCGAGGGAAGTTTCTCATCATTACCGAGATTAAACTGATGAAAAAAGTCACACAACTTTACTTTTTAAAGAGTGCTAAGCACTCCTACTGCTCATTCATAGAGTGCTTTACTGCAGCACCCTGCATCAGAGCAGCAGGGAAACTACACAGAGATTCAGCCACTGCTCTTCTCTACCGGGCATGGAGCAGGGCCAAGGTCCAGATCCCCAAGCAGATGTCAGTGCCAGACCCGGGACCAGAGACCCAGCCATTTACCTTTTCCCAGTAAGAACTTTCACGGACTTCAGAGTCTAAAACAAGCCTTAGAGACCTTTGCTGGCAGCAAATTCTCTGCTCTCAGGAAGCAATGGAAGGTTTGCTGAGGTCTTGCGTAAAATCTCTGGATATCTGTGTGCAAACAACCCATGCTCCCAGAAAACACCTTTCTGTGAGACAGAAAGAGTTCTTGTGTGTTTCTTTGACTAGCACCTCTGATCTCACAAACCATCAGCTCTTAGGCTTAGCCAGTTCCGAGAAATCAATTCTGTGGTGGACCATTTTGAGCAAACAGTGTCCTCTGGCATCGGGTAAATAAATGAGGATGAAAGACCCTTCCCCAATCCATTCCCATGAGACCTCATTTGATAACAGTGGGGAAACAGTTAAGATCCTAACTCCAAATAGCAGTCAGACCAGGATGATCCTGAGGCTGATATGTGAATGGAGAAATTGAGGCTTTGGGGTCCTCAGTCTTTTATTAGGGTGTGCAGAAGCATGGAAATGTCACTATTTGAGCCAAGGAGAATAAACCTTCAGCCACAAAGTTTAGCGAAGACCAGAAGAATGAAAACATGCAATAGAGAAGACTTTCTGGTGGTTGGTGATGTTTTCATTGCTCCTCTCTGGGCTACTTTACATGCTTTTGAGGCCTCAGACTATGACACAGTAGGAATCAGATTAAAATGTTAGGATGATCCCTTGATTTTCTTCTCCTATATTTCGGGTAAACTTGCTGTTATAGTTTCCTCACTTGGGAGAAGGGAAGGGAAGTAGCTTTGTGACCTTGAGCAAGTCGCTAAACTTCTCAGGCCTCACTTTCCCAACTCACTAGGCAAGCATATGGATTAATATTGTTTCTGAATGGAGCTGTCAGCATTTTGGGACAATTCTTGGTTAAGTGTGACCAATCTGCACAGTGCAGATAGTTTAGTATCCCTGCCCCACCTCCTAAATGTCAGAAGTCATTGTGACAACCCCAAATGCCCCTCATAGAGGGCTAAGTGTATTCAAAGATAATGTTGCTCCCAGTTGAGAAGTCTTTTGGAAATTACCAACAAGGGCCCTATTGTTGGGGTTTCTGTGGTTAATCATCAAATTGGGGCTTCAGAAGTCAATCCCTGGGCTTCATCCTCCAGGAGCCAACAAATCAGACTCTAGGCCACCATCGGCAGGGTCCTCAGTGCTGTAGTCCCACCAGGTGTTATCCTTTGCCTTTTGTGAGTGAAGTGGACTACAAATGACCCATGGGAAAAGAAAACCAGAAAGAGTAAGGTGAAGGGACAGGTGCTATTAGAGCATGGCAGCTCCCTTCTCTGCCATATGTTATTAAAAACACAGGCAGACTGCCTGCCTGTGGAGTCTGTAGCACTGGGAGGAAATCCTTCCCTCCTTTGCTAAGTGGATCACACTCTGGCACCAGGAGGTTCCTTCCCTGAAGCAGAAGCCCCCAGCACTGACCGCACTTAATACAACATGAGTGCATGTTGACATCAAATTAATACAACTGTGCCCAAGCTGCGAAAATAAATGAGAATTGATAATGTGACATTTCATTGAAAAAAAGGCTAGCAACACTACACTCGTTGGATGGTGCTTGTGGCACTGAGTTTATTCTCAAGTAGAATAGCTCGTTATTCTCACCTCTGCCTCAAGGTCTCATTGGGGGACAGAAAATAGAACTATTAGTTTATTTATAGTACATAGGGTTAAAATGAATAATGTCTTCAGAGGACAGGAGGGTATCATAGGAACACGTGCTTTCTACTCATGCCCAACTCATTACAAGTAGGAGTGAAAATGAACTGCAGAGGTTGGCACTGATTTCAAATGAGCAAAATAAAAGAAAGAAACAAAAAAAGAAAGAGAGAGAAGGAGGGAGGGAGGAAGGGAGGAAGGAAGGAAGGAAGGAAGTGAGGGAAGGAGGGAGGGAAAGAGAAAGAGAGAAAGAGAGAGTCTTAAGGAGCTCCCTCCCCAAATGAGGTTGATCTGATGATGAAATCTGTCAGGTGGAACTGGCAACAATGCTTTTGAATTGCCTAAGACTGTAGCCAACGCATTCACGTGCGGGAAGTCCTTTTTTTTTTTTTTTAATTAGTAGTACTATTAGTCAGAGTCAGACAGTCAGGATTTCCCTGAAAATCCACCACTAGGCTAAGCAGATTGAGATGTTTTGGCACTTTTGGCACCGCCTGTGGTGCCTTCTGCAGGTGGAGAGCCCTGCAAATGAAAGAAGCTGGCTATGAAGTCAGTGGGAATGAACCACCCAAGTGTCACACAGAAGCCCTTCCACATTGGGCAGTTTCAGTCCACTACTACAGAAATAGTTTCCCAATAACCACGAAGTATTTGCTATCAGTACAGATGGGCTGATTTTCCCATCTCCTTTGGCTGTTCCTTCAGTAGTCAGAGTTGGTGGTACAGGTCACCTCCCCTCTGTGTGCGGTTGCTAAGTGAGCCCGGAGAGGATGGTCTCAAGAGCTCAGCCCTTGCCCACGTTAGGGGGTGGAGGAGACTGTCCTGTCTTCAGTTCTTCATCAGTACAGATGGATTACAACCCTCATTAGTAATAGAGTGACTTGCATGTCTCACTTACTCAGTCTAGTGAAATGCCAACCCATTTTTGGATCTGAGCAGACCTGGCTAAGAGGTCAACAGATTGAGGTACTGCCTCATCACTATGGATAACTGTGTATTGAACCCCCATTGTGTATGGGAGATGCCAAGCGGGACAGGCTCCCTTTGGATTATGGAGAACACTTTCAGAAAAAGAAGTTCGACCAATGAACATGAGCTTCCTCCCCTCCCCTTCTCCCTTGGAAGGGCTGATCTGAGGGGAGCCTCCACTGCATGGTTGTTTTTGTTTTTTTTTTTTAAATTTCAGGTAGGATAACATCTTTTTTGTACTTTTTTATGTATCTGTGCATATAAAGCTTTTCTGCATTGGGAGGAGAAATCTTTTTGGTTGCATTGAAGACTTGTCTAAGGATTTACTCACTGATATTTTAACCTTCTGTAATTAACATTCTCATTTTGATAGAATTTTAACCAAACATTTCATCTTGCGAATTATCTTCACCTCATAATGGCTGGGTAAGAGAAGACTCAACGGAGGTTCTCCTGTAATTTTCTTTCAGAGGCAAACTTCTCCTCAGACTTTTATTTCAGAAATGTTATGCAATACTCTCTAAATAAGGCATTTCTTGAGAATGACCATTTTTGCTGGCAGCTTTAAGAGTGTTTTGCTTCCTTACTCCACATAACAACTCCTCTGTGTCTTTAGGATTTTAAGTGTCTTAGGAATTCTTCAAGTTTACAAGGAAAGAAAGAGAAAGTGAATTTTGCTATGGCAGTGGGGCATGTGTGCTCTCCCAGACCAAGAGCCAAGGGTTAAGCAGCTGTTGCTGAATTACATAGAACCCGTGGTTAAACGGGAAGATAGTCCTCGCCCCACAGGGGAGGGGGCCCACCATATATCAGGGTACTGGATAGATTTCCTTCTCTCAATTAGCGTTCTTATTAATATGCTATCTGGGACACTGGGCACTGTGGGGACTCAAAATAAATATAAATCATGATCCTGCCCCAAGGAGCTTGCTCAGGAGTCATGACTAAAAGGCTTAGTGGCTCATCAGAGAATATAAATGAGCTGAGGCCAGAGATTGCTGGGGCTGTGAAAAACCAGAGAGGCTATGCCTCATTGTTAAGGGACAGGCCAACCATGGCTCTAAAGGATTGTAGGTCCAATATTGCCAGATATTTTCAAGAACTTTTCAAGAAAAGCCAAAACTTTGAGATTGAAAAGCCAAAACTTTGAAATTTCTTCCCTTTCCACACATCAGTACAGACCAAACAAAATTTGTCTGCAGGCTTTTTTATCTTCTTATCTAAATTAACACAGGGAGCAATTGCAAGCAGTATCAAAACTGGAACTAGTAGAAGTACGAATTCCGTGACTATATGACCTCCAAGAGGGAAGGGGTCTGGATGTCAAGAAGACTTTTTCAGGGAGGCTTCTCGGAGGGGAGTGAGGGGTTGTCCCATAGGCAGGTAGGATTTTACAGGAGTCCTGGCACGTAGTCAGATAGAACTGGATTTAGGTCCAAGTTCACTTCTCATTAGCTCTGTGAGCACATAACTTCACCCCTATAAGCCTCAGTTTCTTCATCTGTAAAAGGGAATCATGATGCCGACTGATTTTTGAGGGCAATTGTGAAGGGGAAAGGAAAGAGTACTGGAAAGTTCTTACTGCTGAGTCCGGAATGTAGCCAATGTCCAGTAAGCTGAGGCCCCCTTCCCGATGAGGACCCCCTCATTGAGCATTGCAGACAATTGCTTTTCAAGGATTTCGAATTGCTTTTTCTGCCCCAGGAAAAGCACAGGAGGTCTGGGTTATTTTTCTCCTCTCCTGCCCTCTTCTTGCTTCTCCCTGAGGCCTGTGGCTGCTTGCCCACTTGCCCTTTGTCAGAATCCCAACCTTTAAAACCCTGACCTGGGCCACAGCAGAAAAACACAACCCTACTCAGTAAGGAGGAGAAGTGCTCCAGGAGGCTGTATAGACACGCACGGCAAATATTTAAGGAATTCTTAGGAATAAAAAAAAAATTCGTAAATCTGGATTTTTGCATGAGGCCATCACAAGAACATGTTTTCTCAATTAGCGTGCACATTGCTTGGAGTGAAGTCACCACGTCCACAGCCCATCAGGGCTGACTCGAGCTGAGCCACCTGATCAGACTTCACTTTCCGTGACCTAAATGTGATTCAGCCAACCCTGCCACTGCCCCTAGTTGCTGAAACAAAATCATTCCTGAAATCCTAAACCAGGGTGGAGATGTACATGCTCCTCTGAAAAGCAATCTAATTTCAGATCCTGGTTGTATTCACCCCAAATTGAGAAAGACAGCACTACTTTGCAGGGTGGATTGATAAGAGTCCCCACAACACCTTACATGTTTCTTTTCTTTTACCATTTATTGTTAGATGGCGACTGTGTGTAGCCTTTCAGAACAGATGAGTTCTTTAGGTTCTGAAATCAGAGAAAATAGTTTCTTTTGCTAAGGCATACATCAATTGCCTAAAATATTAGCAGTCAGTGCCTGAGATCAGTGATTATATATTCTGGATGGTTTCCTGGACTGACTCTTTTCCAAGCAAATGGCTTTGTCAGATATTTGTAATTTCTGAAATATTTTATTAATGATGTCCTCTTGCCAGAGGGATGGTCCAGAGTATACAATTAGCTGCATGCCTCAGGAGCGAGATGCTACGCAGCATCCACCAAGATCAAGCAGGAGTTCAAGGACACTTCTAATCAACTGCCATAGAGCAGAGAAAAGAAAATGTTTTCACAAGTTGAAGGCCGGGTGTGTGGCCCATGCCCAGCACTTGGGGGGCTGAGGCGGGAAGATCACTTGAGACCAGGAGTTTAAGGTCATCCTGAGCAACATAGTGAGACCCCATGTCTACAAAAATAAAAATAAAAAAATTAGCCAGGCGTGGTGACATACACTTGTAGTCCTATCTACAAGGTGGGTTCAGGTGGGAGAATCACTTGAACCCAGAAGGTTGAGACTGCAGTGAGCCATGATCATACAAGTACACTGTAGCCTGGGCAACATAAGTGAGACCCTGCCTCAAGAAAGAAAGAAAGAAAGAGAGAAAGAGAGAGAGAGAGAGAGAGAGAAAGAGAGAAAGGAGGGAGGGAGGGAGGGAGGGAGGGAGGAAGGAAGGAAGGAAGGAAGGAAAGGAAGGAAGGAAACAAAGAAAGAAAGAAAGAGAGAAAGAGAGAGAGAGAGATGGAGGGAAGGGTAGGGGAGGGGAGGGGGGAGGAAGGAAGGAAGGAAGGAGGAAAGAAAGAAAGGGAAAGAAGGAAGGAAGGAAAGAAAGAAAAGAAAGAAGGGAGGGAAAGAAGGAAGGAAGGAAGGAAGGAAGGAAGGAAGGAAGGAAGGAAGGAAGAAGGAGGGAGGGAGGGAGGGAAGAAAACAAAATACAGGTTGAGACCCATCATCAGGTTACGCAATCAACTTAGTGTGCAACCCTCATTAGGGAAAAAAAATGAAAGAGAATAGAGTAACATTTTCAAAAATTAATATGCATTGCATATAGCAAGGGAAAATGTTTATGACACTTTTGTTTTAGTTATACTGTATATATGTACATATACATATATATGCAAACTGGCTCATAATAGAAAATGTGTTTTTTTTACTATAAGTCATAGTCAAAAAAAGTGTGAAAGCCACTGGCATAGACAACAGCATGATTCCGAACAGTGGATGCCTCTGAAACCAGGCAAGCTTGGGGTTAAGTCCCAAGTCTGTGATTTGCAGTTGTGTGATCTTGGGTAACTTTCTCTAAGCATCAGTGTCCTCATCTGTAAGGTGTCCTCAGCTGTAATTCTTGTACAGCTGTTGTGTACATTAAATGACAAAGATGTATGAAGTACCAGGTTCTGTGACTGCCACCAAGGACGCCCTCAGTAAGTGAGAGCTGCTGTCATTATCTGCCTTCCCCTTTCCTGTTCCTCCTCCTTCTCTTCTTCCTCTCCTTCTCTTCCTCTTCCTCCTCCTCTTCTTTTCCCTTCCCCTCTTCCTCTTTCTACTTCCTTCTCCTCTTCTTTTCCTTTTCTACCTCTTCCTCCTCCCTCTTTCTTCTCTTCTTTGTAACTACTCAACCTCATCAGAACTATTGACAATGTTTTTATACCTAAGGTTTGCTTTTTCTCTAGCAAACACAGCAAAGAAGCAACAATAATCATATCTTGTCTTTGGCCCTACATTCTGCACTGTCTTTCTCCCATTTCATGCTTGCAAAGCCATCGTTCTGTGATTCTTTTCCCCAAGCATGACCATAACAGTAATTGTCCAAGGGGCACAGGACATCCTCCTCCCTGTCACTGGTCACTGACAGGGAGTAGCATGGCCTTTCCTGGCCTTGCCGCTGGAATAAACGCTTTGGTCCTAGTGTGGGTTCAGTGACTTTGGAAGGAGCTTCTGTTCCCACAAAATCATATCCTTCCCCTTTAGTATATTTTTATAAGAACAACATGGCTAAGATACCATTAAAATGTTGATACTGTCAAAATTCTAAAGAAGTTTCCACCCAGAGCAGAGAGTCTAACATTTTCTCCTGAGTGAGGCTCCAGGCTGCCACAATGCGGAAGGTTTACATTTCTCCCGTGGTATAAACAGTTTAAAGGCTCTTAATGTGAATGTAGGAGCTGACACCTTCAGGTAAACCCTGATCCTAACTCCAGCCCTCAACCCAATGAGCAATCTGTCACTGACCTCAGACCTTTGGTTCCCAGTGGAGGGCACGTGAAAGAGTGACCTACACCAAGATTCTACCTTAGGGCCACAAAGGTGACATGTCCCAATTTTCTTGAGAGCCTGGCTAATGTAGCCTCTGAGAACAGATCAGTGATGACAAACTGCCTACCTCTTAGTTCTCACGTAGGCTTAGCCTGCCCCCATTCTGTATTCACCCTTGTTCCCCCAGGGCTCATTCCAACTCTCTCCTAGTAAAATGCCCTCCCACTGGGCCCCATTTTCACCACTAGTACTCATAGAGGATTATTAGTGACATCTCCTCTCAAATGCTGAATTCCTGCCCAAACTAAAGATTTAATGCTGCTTTTTAGGCGGCTAAGATATCTCTATTTGAGGTTTGCAAGATAGTGGGACAGAAGGCAAGAAAAGAGACCTGCTTCTAGAGATAATTTTCATCTCTTTAAGTGTATCCTCTTCTCTCCACCGCTCATTCCACTATTGCCTGTAAAATGAATGTCACCAAGCCAGTTGCACCTTTTAAATAACATTTATGGCAGAAGAGAGACATTTGTCACATCATGCCCTGCCCCCACCTCCCAAGCAGGTGGATGATATTGAGCCAAGCACCAGGGAGCTGGAGTGGACTGCAAACAAGCCAGCAGAGAGATGTTTAAATTCATTGCTGTTGCACCTGTTTTTAAAGGAAAAAGCAAATGCTGACTTACTTTTATTGTGCTCAAAAGGCGGAGGTGGGGAGTGTATTTCCATCCTTTCTGAAACTTGAAATGACAAATGGAATCAATTGCCCCTGAAATGACATGCCACTAAGAATGTTTCTTACTCATGAAATGAATTACCTTTCTTTTCACCTGGGTTTAAGAGTGTTGTGTTTGTGTTTTCACAGGGAAAGTGTGAACACTAGAAATGTTTTCATTTTCTATTTTGAAGAGGTCAGACTCCAAAGCCTGACTTCAGATTTCATGCCCATGTGTCAGCATCTCTGTGTCTTGGAAATGAAAGAAAATATTTTGGGGGTGGGGTTTTCAAGTGCTGTTGTTTTTGAACTTTTCCAAAAAAGAGCAGGAGATGTCAGAAAGCAGAGAGCTTAATAAAGCAACACAAATATGTTTCAAAGGTTCTTTTTAAAGCATCTTTATGATTAAGCCAAAAAATAATAATTTTAAGTTGACACAGTGCACAAAATATTCATCTTCCAGTCATTTTGACTTCTTAAATGACTATGAACCTATTACAGAATTCTGACCAGCAATACTGGTGTCTAGAAAAATCTGTTTGTATCTTCTTTCTTTTGTGGTTTGGGAAAGTTATTCTGTAAGAAATAAAAACAAGTGGCTAAGTCAGGGGTAGATTATTTCAATTCACTAATACCTAGATTTAAGAGATGAGGAATTTATTCCTGATTCAGAATCTTACTAGTGGTATCATTTAGGCAAATTACAGAACCTCTCTGAGCCTCTGTTTCTTAATCTGGAAAATGAGAATAATGCTACTTCCCCTGCATATCTGTTAGAGCTGTTGCATTGGATATGATTGATGGATGGGGAAACAACTTGGTTGTAGACACAGAAGGTAAGATGGGAAAACCTGGACCAGGAGTGTGAAACTCCAGGTGCTAGTGCTGGCTCTGGTCTTAGTTGCATGAGGGATCTTGACAGTCACTTGCTTTGGTATTGAGCAGTTCTGGCTCCTGCTGGTCCATTCCAAACGCAGTAGCAGATGTAGATGCACTCACATAAACCTGGGCAGAGATGAGGTATTCCTGCCATGGTCAGAATGGAGGCCTGTGCCAGGCATTGAGCAGAACCTTGTGAGGCAGAGGCCAAGAGCACCACAGAAAAATCATGAGTGTGGAAACAGGCTTTCCAGGGTTCTAGTCCCAGGAGTCGTGCTTAAAATGCATGTGATGGAAAGCAAGTTGCTATACTGCTTTGATTTTCACTTTGTTCAGCTGTAAAGTGGGATCAGTAGCACTTATTTCCTAAAGATTAACCAAGGTGGCTTTTGCTCAATCATTTGGTTGTCTAAAACTTGGATATAGTACCATTGCCACCACCATTGAACACAAACGAGTGCCTGAGGAGCTCCCCAACTACTCAGTCTAAGGCAGATGTGACAACAGTGCCAGGATGCCTCGGGGATACACATGTCCCTGTCTCATCTCCTAATGTCCCTTCTCCCTCATTAGTCCTCCTCCCTGGCCTCTTTGCTGGCTTGTCCTTATTCTCTGGACCTCTAAATATGGAGTGCCCTGGAGCTTAGCTTTCCTTTGTAGATCGCCCTCTTCCTGGATGATCTCATCCTCCCCAGGCATGAGCTACGGTCTATGACTTCCGGATGTTCATTTCCAGTCTGGACCTCTCCCCTGGGCCCCAGACTCTTATATTCTACTGGCATGTCCACTTGGATGTCTAAAGGACATCTCAAATTTAGAATTTCTTTTTATCCCCAAACTACTTTTCTCCTAGTCGTCTTTGCTTTAGATAATGACATAATTATTCCCACAGAATAATCTAGAAACCATCCTTGATTCTGCCTTCCCTCTCACGTTTTATATCCAATTCACCAGCAAGTTTGTTGGCTTCACCCTCAAAATGTAGTCAGAATCCAACCACTTCTTACAGTCCCACTGCTGCCTCCTTAATCTGGGCCAGGGTTGCCTCTCACCTAGACCTCTTCCTGCATCTCCTGCCTCTGTTGTCGTTTTTCTTTTAGGCCAATAGCAGCCAGAGTACCCTTTAAAAATGTAAATTGCAATGGTATTTCCCAGCTCTGAGCCTCCCATGGATTTCCGTTATATGTAGAATAAAATTATCTTGCCATGGCTTTTTTCAGTGGTTCTTAAACGGGGGTGATTTTTCTCCTAGGGGATATTTGGCAATATCTGTGACCACCTCATTTCTGGTGGTCATAAAGAGGGTGGTGGAGGCTTGAGGGGTGTTACTGGTAGCCAGTGAGTAGAGGCCAGGGGTGCAGCAAAACAACATGCACAGGACAAGCACCTGCAATAAAAAAATCATGTGACTCAAAATGTTGATAGTTCTGGGGTGGAGGAAACCTGCCTTATGCGATCTGGACCCTGACTATCTCCAGCATCTTAATCGCTCCTCCCCTTGTGGTTGTGTGGTGACCATACTGACCTTTTTGCAATGTCTTCAACATGCCTAACTTGTTATTGTCTTGGGGCCTTTGTACTCGCTGTTTGCTCTATTTGGGACACTCCTACCCACAGATCTTCACATGGTTAGCTTCTGATCAACATTTAGTTTGGCTATCACCTCTTGATCATCCTAATCTAAAATATCTATCCTACCCCCACCAAGCCCTGCCATTCTATTCTCCCACCCTGCCTTACTTATTTTTTAATACTTAATTTAATGATTTGTTTTCTTATTTTACTATCTGTCTCCTCCACAAGAACATAAGATTGAGGGCAGGAACTTTGCTGTGTTCATCAAGGGATCCGTTCATCACATAGTAGGAGCTCTATAAGCCTTTGTCAAATGAGTAATCCAGCAAATAACTGACAAGGATAGCACAGACATGGCCTATGACAGAAGGTTAGGAGAAGAGATCAGCAGGATCTAGCATTTCACGGAATGCTTTCCGGAGGAGACCTGCCATGGGCTACCCTGTGAGTTTCCGGAGTACACCATCCCTCCAGATGAGCTGGCCCTAAAATGGAGAAGGGCTTCCTCTCAAGCATATATGCACCCAGCATAGCCTTCTTGTAGGTTAGAGACAGCTGTGGATTTTAACCCGTGATAGGACAGAGACCCAAGCTGTAGGGCTCAGGGGTCCAGGCTCTGATGGAAGAGAGGAATCAGGAAAGAAAGTGAGTATGAGAGAAGCAGGCCCAGGAAAGAGAAGCCGAAGCTCAGGTTGGCTTAGGTCAGGAATGGAGCCCAGTATAGAGGGAAGGGAGGGGCCAGGGAAGGACAAGCAGACAGCTCCAGAGGAAAATCTCTGGGTTGGCTCATCCTGGGGTGGGGAGTCAATTGAGGAAGCTATGAAATGGAAAGCAGATAAGGGACAAAATCAAACCTTTCATGTAGCCTGGCAGAGACAGAGTCCTGTTTAGACTTAGTGACCCATATAAAGCTTGTACCACACGAGAAACATGACATTATGACAAACACAGTTAATTCCAGAACAGTCTTGATTTCAAATGCTCTGGCCCATCATCAAACATTGATCTTGTTCTTCAGTTTCAGAAAGTCATGACACTAACACCACATGTAACAGTGCTTAGCAATGCCAGGTGATGGATGGGTGTTCACTTCCATCCAGGTAAGCCCCTGTGCCATCTCAAAATAATGATATTGATGTCCAGTTCTTAAGGGAGATGAAGTGAGCAGGGCAGGTCATAGATCATATTTCCAAGGTCCCAGGGTTCCAGGTTATACAAATTCTGGGGTTTGCAGATCACAGAGTCTCCCACGGGAGAGGGATGCCTGGTGGCATGTACACAGCTCTGGCCATCCTGGTATTGTCTCCAAGAGAAAGGGTATGGTCAGGGTCTGTGCCCTCAGGGCCACCTCAGGACACTTACTCATAACTCTGGTTCATTTTGCTGCCTGGATCCTTCTAAGGAGATGACTACATGTGATTAGCTGGCCAACACCTCATTTTATTAGTCTGTTAATGTAGTTTTAAAGTAACACACCTAAGATGCAGACAGCTTACTCCAACCTAACAAAAATGTCATTATGAAAATTTACAAGGTCTACAGAGTGATATAATGGTGATGAAATTCAGATGTGTCAAATTACTCTCATGTTTAATTTAGCCTGACTCAGTCCGTAGAAATATGGATTTTCCCACAGACGTAGTCTCATAGCTGCCCGGGCACTGTGTGCTTTGCAGGGCTGAGGCTATGATAAGGTTGCCTGTCCCACAGCCTCAAAAGTCATAAAACAGCCTGTGCTGACCATCTCCTCCTGCTTCCTCAGATTGCTGCTGACAGGCCACTTTGTCTTTTCATTCACAAAACCCATCTGCCAACTGGTCTTTGGGATCCCCTTCCATCGTTAGGTCCTCATCTTGGTAGACACAGATTTGATATTCTCAAACTTCTGCTCCATTGAAACATGATTTCTGGATCTTCATTCCTACTAAGAAATACAGGGCTGGTGAAGGCTTAGACCCATACTCATCCCAGGGGCAGATTCTAAGCAGCTGTCATGTTCTCTCAGTTAGCAAGTTAATAAACCCCACTCAGCAACAATGGAACAAGCAAAAGCCTGACCCGGTTCCTTCCTTCCTGCTAACAATGTGACTTGCAATAGCTTGTATAAACTCCCTCTGATTCTCAGCTTCCTGAACTGTAAAACCAGAATAATAATAATACTCCCTTATATTATATTTATACTATAATAATAATACTACTTATAAAGTAGTGATTGTAAGAAGAGAACACATGTAACACTTAGCACTGTGCTTGGCACATAAAAGCTGCTCAACAAATGGCAGCTACCCTCATTATATTATTAAAATCTTGGAAAGTAAGATTTCAGACATCAGTCAATGACTCATGGAAATGTTTTGGAGCTTGAGGTCTTTGTAAAGTGAGAGGGCAGGAGAGTGGAGCCTAAAACATGGGGAGGAAATCCCCATGCAAGGAATGCAGAAGGTCGTTGCCATGGCATCATAGTGACTGACCACTCATTTGTGGGCTAAACCCCATTAAGCCAGCTGCAAAATGGGAGTAATAATAATGTTGCTATAATTATTAAATATGGCAATGCTTATAAAATGGTTAACATAGCTCCAGGCACACGAGCCTCAAAAAATTTAGAGCTGTTGTTATCACAACCAGTCTTCCCTTGCTAGCTCCTCTGTCACCTATTTACGCTGGTCAAGCCACTATTTAGAAAAGTCCAACCTGGGTTCCTAGGGCACTATTTCACAGTTTAGGGGGGGACAGTGCAGCCCCCACCCCAAAGGTCTCTTACTGTCACAGGGCATTTATAGCCTCCAAAAATCACTCCCACAGATTTCTAGGGCCCACTCCTTGTAGCCTCCAGGTGGCTTTGTCACATGTAAAGGCAATGTCATGCTATGCACAGAAAGTGAATAGCCCCTTTCCTTTCTTACCATGGGCCTGGAGTTGGTCCCACCTGGCTGTCACCCTTCATTCCTGGGATGGTCATGAAAGCAAGGGATCTGTACCCCCGAAAGGAATTTATTCAGCACCAGCAAAGGGCAAGGCGCCCAGACTTAGCTTTTGCCACGGGCCCTGCCAGAAAGTGCTGGGCAGGGACAGAAAAGAAATTCCAGAGACAAGGTTTCTCTAGTGTCCTTGGACTTGGGGAGAAGTAAATTGTAGGGTTGTCTCATTTATGATCAAAGGTACCAAAACTTTATAAAATGCCTTGAGGATATTTTGTCCGTGTTCCTAAGCAAACAGAAAAATGGAGAAACATTTTGGGTCCACCAAAATTGGTAGTTAGGATGAACTCTTACTGCAAGGGCCATGTCTATCTTAAGCTAATTATGCAGCAAGTATGGCTGTGTCGTCACTGTGTGCATGCACTGCTCTGGGCTTTTGGGGGCTGTAAGAACACTTAAGATTTACACCTGCCCATAAGGGGCTTGCCATCTGTTTGGTGCTTCTTATTTCGGTTTTAATTACAAGGAAGATGTTAGCCTTTTGGAAAAAGAATCACTGGGATGAATCTAATACTACTGGGCTGGCTGTCATGCAGATTCTTTTATGGCCCTGTGGCCTTGGACGTGAAAAGGTAATGAAAACATTTCATTATAAGGTTTCTTCTCCCCTCCTGCATGCTCTACCATCTGCCCTTGGCTACGACACACACACACACCTCACACACACATCATGCAAAAGTGGAGCCATTTCTGAGGCAACTGCAAACATTAAAGAACCACAGTCCTTTCAGACTCAAAAATCCATAAAATCCTAGTGTTGAAAGAATAATGAGAAATAATTCAGTCCTTTCATTTATAATAAATGCAAAAAAGAAGGAAAAAACCCCAAAAAGCTGGTGGATGAAGTTCCTTGATTACAAATCACAGTGTTAGTAACAGCTCACCCAGCCCAGGGCTCAGTTCATTTCTTCCTTCCATTCTTTCATCAACTATTTAGGAAGCACCAACATTGTACCAGGAGCTGTGCTCCTGGTGATACAATGTACCACTGGTGATACAATGGTAGAAAAAAAACATACATAATTCTCTGCCTCCTGAAGGGTCTTACAGACTAGCCAGGAAGATAATCAGTTGGCATGCAAAGAAATGGCCATTTCCACCTGCTAAGTGTCATGAAGGAGAGTTCCACGTGCTGGTCCATGCTGCATCTTAGTGAGCAGAGCAGGCTTGTTGGAAGAAGGCATGACTCATCTGAGGTCTGAAAAGTGGGCAGGAAAAGGAGAGGAAGGATGCTCCAAAGATAAAGAGAAGTCCTCCAGGAAAATGTCTCACACAGTGGCGGGCTGAAACCAGCTCACACAGGCTCACCCCTGCTCCACCATAAGCTTCTCTTCCCAACTCCACTCCCAGTGAGGCCACACTGCTAACCTGGAATTGGCCAAAATGGGGATAATCGCATGGCAGAAAGCAGCAGATGCTCCAAGTTAGGGCTTCCACCCACCTCTGCTTTGTAGAGCCATTTTTTACCAACACTTCATGGGCTTCATATACAGTGGTGCCTGCTTAGCTGTGGTTTCGCTTTCGAAGGTTTCAGTTACCTGGGATCATTTGTGGTCCGAAAATATTAAGTGGTAAATTCCAGAAATAAACAGTTTATGTTTTAAATTGTGCATCATTCTGAACAGTGTAATGATATATTGCGCCATCCCACTCTTTTCTGCCCGGAACGTGAATCATCCCTTTGTCTGCTCTCTAGGCTACCTGCCTCTTAGTCACTTAGTAGCCTGTTTGGTTGTCAGATTGGCTGTCACTCATTACCCACTTAGTCGCTGGTTTGGTTGTCAGATGGACTGTTTCAGTATGGCAGTGCTGGTATTCAAGTAGACCTTATTTTGCTTGATAATGGCCCCAAAGCAGAAGAGTAGGGATGCTGGCATTTTCTCATAATTGTTCTATTTTATTGTCACTGTTGTTTATCTCTTACTGTGCCTAAGGTATAAATTTTATCACAGGTTATGTAGGTTTGGGGAAAAAACATAGTGTTTATAGGATTTGGCACTATTTATACTGGGGGTCTTGGAACATATCTCCTGCAGATAAAGAGGGACTATTGTATTCCACCTGTTTTCAGGCTGAGGGCGACACAAACACTGCCCTTTAAGCCACCATAGGCCTGGTCCTGCTCCTGCAAAAACTCTACCAAATGCCTGTTCCCAGAAAGGCATTGTCAACAAGTGACTTGGATCTTGGGGCTGTTTATTTCAGACCCTGGGCCATCTGGCTTCTCCCAGGATCCAGAACATCCCAGCAAGTTAATACCAGGCAGCTAAGAAAGAGCCTGTTCTTGTGGTCTTCGCCACCCCCTTGCCATCTAATGATATTTATCAACCACCCACGCCTGCTCAGTGCTGTATAAGACACTTGGCCAGGCAGATCTCAAGTCAGGCTTTGACCCCTCAGGAATTCAGGGCCTGGCTGAGGCTGCTAGGCTGACATTGTTCTTCCTTAATATAAGGAAGAACTCAGGCTGTCGGGGGCACAAGAACCAGGGCTGGGTGCCCAGCTGAGGGCGTGGTTTAGGAGATGGTACTGCTGCCATTTTTTGTTTGTTTCTAGGCACCAAAAATACCAGGTGAGTAGGGGTTAGAGTTCATACTATGTATGATTTGGTCAAGTTTTAAAAACAACTGATGCTACCACCTTGTACCCCCACTACGATTCCACTTCTCCAAAGAAATTTGCCAAAAGAAAAGGTGAGTTTTGAGTTCTTACTAAGTCTGTTAGGAAGCAAGGGTGAGCGGCAATCCCAGAGGTGGGGGTTTTGCAGTAGCAGTGTCTTTGTTTCCGAACCGTGTGTGTACAGGTATGTACATGAGTATGTGTCTGTGAGTACATGTACACATGTGTGTGTGCTTGTGTGTGTGTTTGTGGGTGTGTGTCTGCAGTGCCGACAGAATGTGGAGAGCAACAGTGTCTGCAGTGATGCAGGGTGCAAAGGAAGCAGCTAGACAGGGCTATGAGATGGAGAATCTTGAAGAAGACCAGTCACTGGGTCTGGTTAAGAAAAGAAACCAGGCATCCTGGATGGACAGAATTCCCTTCCCTCTGGTCATCTCTCGGCTCTGGAAGGGAGTGAGTGACTCCCATTCTTGGCCCATGCTGGAGAAGACACCCCCTGCATTGTGAAACTCAACCATTTACTATCTTGACCTTTAGTCAAACTTAAATGCTGGATATGACCTGTGTGTCTCCCTGCCAGGACTCTAGTGAGAGCCAGGCGGGAATGTGCAGAGTATGAATCTGGAGAGTCTCATGAAGCCATTCAACAGCATCTGGCCGTAGCCCTGCTGTAAGTGACACTTGGACTGACAGTGTGTCTCCAGGAGGCTTCCACCCAAAAGCAAGAATGAGAAGTGACCCAGGTGGCATTGCCAGCTATTGATGGCTAGTCTTGAATTCATTCTGCTTGTCAGCTGCATCTTTGGGAGTGGGGAGCAGGTAGGAGTGGGCTGAGGGGAAAGGCTCTCGGAAGGGCGTACTGTTGGGAGAGTAGGGACCAGCAGGTGGGCTGCCAGGGAGGTAGGGATGTGGTGATGCAGAAAGTTGCTATTTGAAGGCTCTAACAACAAAGAAGAGAGGATGGTTGGAGATCACAGAGTATATAGGGGTGGAGGCTGGTGCAGGGTGAGCAGACAGACTGTTGGACGGTAGGTGGACATGAAGATGGCCCTTGGCTGCTTTGCAGAGAAGCTTTGCCCCCTCCCAGGTCTTGCTTCCTCCTTTGCCCTATGCTGTGGCCCGTCGGCACAGCTCACATGCTACTCCTTTTCCTGAGACTGCCTTGGAGCCTGAGATTGTCCACTGACCCTGTCCCCACCACTGGCAAAGTATAATTTGAGGGTCCTGGCCCAGACAGTGAGAGTCAGTGAGAAAGCCTGGAGGGGAAGCACTGTCCAGTTCTCGGTAGAGGGACTGTGGGCAGAGTCACCATTAAAGCTGTGCAGGTTGTGTCCTGTCTAGGGCATCTAGCTAAGGGGATGAGTAGGGGCTCAGCTCACCAAACCATGCCCCTGGCAAGGAGCGGCCTCTACCTGAGAAAGGGACATTTCTTCTAATTCACACAAAGCTTACTCAGGGCCTAGCTGCAGCCCCCATTCTGGGAGCCCCTGCAGGCCATGGAAGGGAGGCCCCAAGAGAGAATAGAAATGCCAGAAAAGGAGAGAGAGCATATACAGTGGGGTCCCAGTGGAGGGGGCAGTCTTCAGAACAGGGAAAGGTGAACACCAATATTAGCCACTTTACAAGTCCCCGAGAGCCAGCCTGGGGCTATCATTTTACTACACTGAAATGCTTGTGGTCTGAAGATGAAGGGATGTTTTCCTTATTAACATTGAAATAATTAACTTGTTTATGTTATTATGCTCATTGTCTAAACATTGTTCAATAAAACATCTTATTGCTGATAATTTTCCAAATGTTACAGTAAACACGGGACTCCTGCCAGTGGCAGGAATGCATTTCGAGTTACACAGTGAGCACGGTGTTTGCTTTGCTGCCAGTCACTTGACTAAGGTCTCCTGACTGTAGCTTGGCTGCAACTTCTTATCAATCCCAGGTGAAGAGCACTCTGATAAAGAGCAAATTATTCTCTGTGGTCAGATCCCCAAATACGTGGGTGACAAACACAGTGGCATTGTTTCCTTGACTGAGTCTTGTTTTCCATGTGTGGGAGGAATTCCAGACTTGAGAATTCTGCATCCAGACTTCATAGATTTCTTTTTCCTAATTGAGACAACACAACTAATGATAAAGAACAATACCAGCCTGGCTTTCAAGCTCCAAAAGGCTCTGGGTCAAAACCTGACCTCCATAGGGATTGGAGAGGGTCCAACAGCAACTACTCTCTTCTGTTGTCAAGCTAGACCACGGGCTCCTTGAGACTAACTTTCCGTTGGCTTCTGGAGCATGGAAACGGAGCAGATGTGCCTGCCTGCTAATGCACTGTAGGATGGAACTGCTCGCCCAGCTTATTGAAATCAGATGCACAACACTCGAGCTGCCCTGCAAACAGATGGTGGCTCCACGCAAGTGCCATCACATTGGAAAATTACAAGAGCCATGACTCCATCCCCTCTCCACCATGCAAAACTGCATTTTTTTTTTAACCAACTGGGTAAGAGAAAGTCCTTCTCTTCTCCATACATCCACTCTAAGGGGCCAGGCCCTTGTGAAATATAGCACTCCTAGATTGCTAAAGTAGTATGAAAATTTGAATACAATGGACAATTCTGGAAGGATGTACCCTAAATATTAACATTCATTATCTCTGAGTAGGAGGGAATTGAAATTAAAAAGCAGCATGGCATATATGGACTTGTACATACTTTTTTTTAGAAAATTACACCCAATTCTCAAATAGTATTCAACTTGTCAGAAACAAATTCTGAGATTGTTTAGAAATTATTTTTAGTATGCAATATCCTTTAAGAAAATTTTACCTTAAAATTCTAGATAATCAACTATTTCAATTGGTCTGAATTTTAAGTTTAATCTAAATTATATTGAATTTCTTTGAGAATTTCTAGGTTAAAACTGTAATCTGAGTAAAACATTAAGTTAGAGTGAGTTTGTTGGTTGATTTTGGATATTTACATAGGCAAACATATATATATAGCTTCACTTTCCTCCTCTGTGCAAAAATTAAACAGCTCTATTCATAGGGCTATTATGAGCATTAAGTGAGATCATCCATTTAAAATATTTACCACAATACCTGACTATACAAGATATATAAGAAATTGTAGCTATCATTAGCTATATAATTTTCATTTTTCTTTTAAAGATGACACCAATTTCTGCAAGAAAACAAGTGGACAATCAACAAGGAGATATCAATTGGCTTATTTTCTGAATAGATGTGAGTGAGAAACAAATATCCAGGGCCCCCACTCAAGTCCTCCAGCCTGCATTGGCTCTTAAATCTCTTCTCAGCCAGCCCTAGAGGTAATGAATGCTTAATTTGGTGTGGCAGGAGTTTAGGACTAGAAAGAACTTAGAGATAACCAGTCTGGGTCATTTAACAGATAGTGAGATTGAGCCCAGATGGGTGATGACTTCCCCATGTCACAGAGCAGCAAAGACAAGACTCTAGGGCCTTGACCGCTCCTTTTTTCACTTCGACAGATGGGCTCTCTGGTTAATATATAATGATATATAATGACATTGACTCCTGCTAGTGCCTTTTACTACACTGCGATATCGCACAGTGCATAGCACAGCCCTGGATGCATAGTAGGTACATGATGAATGGTTTGCTTAATCTGCTGATGTGCCAGGTGTATACTTGACAATCTAAGAGACAGGAAGTCAACTAAGACAGAATCCCTTCAGGAAGGTTCAAGAGACTGACAAGGAAAGTTACAGCAGGGGAAGAGGGGGTCTTAGAAAGGGGAAATTTGTTTAACTTCCTCGACAGGAGAATGAGTCAGAAGTCGAATCACGTAATGAACCTCAGCGAGTTCATTCTCCAGACTCCCTATGCCAGACAAGTCCCAATGCTACATATTTACCAAACGTACATTTATAGCTTTTGACTTCTCCCCTAACTCTACATGTCTATATTAACTGCCTATTCCAATTTTCCATGTGTATGTCCGATAAAAGGTATCTCAAATATAGCTATCTCAGTATATAGGTATCTCAGATTTGACACTTTCAAACCTAAACTCTTGATTCTGCCTTCAATCCTGCTCCTGCTTCAGTGTTCTCCATCTCAGTAAATCTCACGTCCTTTCAGCTGGGTGCCAAAAAGCTTGGACTCATCCTCGATCCCCCTGTTTCCTCACTCCTGCACATCACAGTCCATCAGGAAGTCCTTTTGACCCTATTCCTCCAATGTATCCCACTTACATTGTCTTCTCTCCTCCCTTACATTGCCATGAGGCCCCAGACCATCACCTCCCACCTGGATAATTGCAGGAACTGCCTTAACTGATTTTCCAGTTTCTTTTCTTGGTCCCCATTGTGTGTGCTCTGCCAGAGTGCTCCTCTTAAAATATATCCAGTCATATTGTTTTCTGCTAAAAATCTTCTAATCACTTCCCATCTCCTTAGAAATAAAGTCCAAACTCCCCAGGGTCCATAAAGCCCTACAAAAGCTAGTTCTAGTTGCCCCTCAGTTGTCATCTCCTAACACTCTGCCCCAGCCACAGGGGCAGGTTTGCTGTTTTCGGCCAAGCAGGTTCTTGCCTCAGGACCTCACACTGACCATACACTCTGCCTCAAATGTCCTTCCCACATTTCTGCATAGCTTTCTCCCACACTTCATTCAGGTCTCTTTGTAAACATTGCCTCATCAGAAAGACCTTTCCTGACCAAACTAGCGCTTCAACTTATAATTCCAAAACACTTACTGTGCTTTATTTCTTCCAGAACTTATCACCAACGGACAATTTCCTAGTAATTTGTTATTTGTCTTCTGTCCACCTCTACGAGAATTTAAGCTCCCTGAGAGCAAGAATTTTTCTGTTCTGTTCACCACTATATCCCCAGTATCTAGAATAGTGTTTTGGTGCATAATAGTTGCTCAATATCTAGTTGCTAAACAAGCAAGTCAACAATAAACTTTCATTCTGTATTTTAGCTTAGTTGTTTGTGTGCTTATCTATTCCCCCTACTAGACTGGTCTTCTTCACCTGTAATTCCTGCAGTTCCAGGCATGGTGCACCTGCACAGAACAGGTGCTCATTATGTGTGTGTTGAATTAAGTTGAGCAATTACCAAGCACTAGCCACAGATTTTGTGACTTAAATCCAGTTCATATCATCTACAAGAAGCATGCCCAAAGGGTTTGTTAATTTTTCTGAGAGATAGTCCCAATGTTTCATTAGAACTTAGGCAGCAGCTCTGGGAAGAAGGAGCTACACAAATAGAGCTTTGTGTGATGGGGAAAACAGGGAGGTGCAGTCCCAGTCAGAGCTGTTAGCAGCAACCCTTTGCCAGGCCTGAACATGCAAAGCCAAGCTCTGGGGAGAGTAACAAAAGGGTTGATTGGATCCAAGCCACGAGGTCACAGAGTCCGTCTTGGAGGGGAAGGGTATGCCATGTGTCGGCCACAGAACCATGTAGACAAACTACAGCGAGTCAGACACACCAAGATTTTTGCTCCTGTTTGTTTCTGCTACACTTCTACAGAATCAAACCACTTTGTTCCTTGACTTTGGAATCATGTCCATTTGTTTAAGGTAATGGACTGGGGTCTTCCACCATGCCACCCCCAGGACCCGCACCCTGAAGTCCTGGTATAGGCTGTGCTATAATGTGGTCTTTTTAATAACTAGCTTCTTTGGAAGGAGTTCAGGTGCAGCCAAGTTGTACAAATTTCAGGGTTATAAGTGGGGCTAGAACATGACACAATGTACTAGGAATTATTTTACAAATTTATCTTCAAATCAAAGCTACTTGCAAAAATGGATTTAGCTCTGCCCTCAACTGTTTCCTCAGGCTCAAATGTTTAAATAGAAATAATTTGCAAAATATGTCACTGTCTGCTTATATTTTATCCTCATGGCAATAGAATGTTACTCAACTCCCCAGGTAACTATCAATTATTTTTAAACTGCTTTGCCTTTTACTAAAAACTCTTTAGTATCCGGAAGATTTGTTTCAAAAGCTGATCAGAAAACAAACAAACAATTATGCATTTCAAAGATTTATTAAAGTAAAAAAGAAAAAACTTTTAATAAAGAAACTTAATATGATGAGTATTTCGCTTTTACCTTTTTAGTGGGTTGTTGCCCATAAGTGATCCTTGTCATTGTAAACTATGCCAGGAAACCCTCCAAAATTAAAGCAAGTGCGGATTTACAGAAAAACAAACAGCAGCTGTCCCAGTTCATCTAAGGGTCTGGGCCAGCAGCCTGCTGAGAATTCATCAAGCCCAATTGAGCAGTTCAAGGCAAAAGACATTTAAAAAATAAAGTACAAACCCCTTGGGAATATTAAGAAAGACTCATCCAAAGTTTTCCAGAGACGTGCATCCAAGGCTCAAACCATTACAACAGACCAAAGCAGTACTCTCTAAGCCAGAACTGCAAAACGGCCACTTATGAAAGCTACTACGTGAGACATCAAAAGTATTCAGGTCTTTCCTTCACACAGAACTAGCTTAGAGGGACAGAACTTTCTTTTTCCTCTCTCTAGAAAATTCCCAAACCACAGTTTTATGGGCTCTATTATACCGATTTTGAAAACATTGGTCAACTCAAAATGCCATTTCCTTTGGATGGTTTAGATTATTTTCAATAAATTTTTGGTATATTGATTCAAATAAATATTACCAAATCCTCAGTAAAAAATGTTTCCATGGTGAAATAAGTATGACCTCAAATGAAATCTTAGAGATTCCCAATGCATATGGAGAGCTCTGAGTAAAGAAAGCTGTTTCTAATCCAATAGTTCCCAAATATGTTTGACCATGGAACCTTCTTTTTACTAACCCCTTTTGACATTCCAGGGTTGAGAAACACTGGTTTAAACATTTCTGTGACTTCAAGGTCAAGATTAAGGTCTATTTCCTATTGGGATCATTCATTCACCTATTAAGTAGACATTTTGTTAGTTGGCTTGTACGGGCCAGGCTCTCTACCTAGACCCCAAGGCAAATAAAAAGAAAGTGCTCAGATCCAGCAACTCTGGTATCTGTCAAGGTTAAGCAAAAGAAAAAAATGTACATAAATATCAGCATTTTCATGTGATACAGGCTTCTGTGAACCCCTTCATTGCTGACAGTATGTACAGCACAATTTATATCCCAAGTTGTTCACTAAATATTTCCTGTGCCTTTGTCATGTCTCTTCCGCTATATTGTTCATTACTTAAAAGCAAAGCTCATGCCTTATACTTGTCTAGTATTCTCTGTGGTACCTGGCATGGGACTGGACATGTAGTAGGTCATCCAGTGAATACTGGTTGATTGACTGATTGAGGACTAAACTAGATAATCACTTGAGTCTTTTTCAATTTTGCAGTTCTAAGAGTCCTTTTCAAATACTGGTACAATCTTGAGCCTACAAAATTACGGTGAACCACAAAAGCATTGAATAATTCATTAGCTCTAGTTTACCAAGAGATGTCTTAATGCCACAAAAGTCACAAAATTAATGCATGCTGCCCCACCAAATAGACAAGCAACAGCAAACTAAAGCAATTTACTCATTACTTATGGACACAACTTAAGTGTTAACTTAAAATTTAGTGATTTGACCTTGTAATCAGAGAACAGTCAAGTTCTGATTTTACATATGGGAATCCTGGAAATCAAGTGAACATTTAGCTATTCATTGTAGAATTTAATACAGATCAGGATTAGCCACAATTGGTAACACTTGGGGAGTTGTTAATTTCTTGCTGGCAATTTCACTGTAACTTCCCTTCATAAATTTCAGATTTAAACTTGGCGTTGTCATCCAGACCTTATGCACATTTATTTGATTTACATATGATGAGTGGCTCCTAATAGTATATTCAGTAAACAAACATCACCTCTGATGCTTTATGTATTTGAGAATTCTTCAGAGCCACAGAAATTTAATTTCATAAGTGAACAAGGAAGTGAATTTAGTGAGAATAAATTACATTAGGCTTTATTATGATACAGCAGGATTTCCCAACCTCTGTACTACTGGCATATTGGGCCAGACGATTCTGTGCTGTGGGAGGCAGACGTGTGCATTATGGCAAGTGTGCATCATCCTTAGCCTCTACCCACTGGATGCCAGTAGCACCCCTCCTACTCCCTTACCAAAGATGGCTCTAGACATTGCCAAATGTCCCTTGTGGGAAGAGTGGGAGTGGGAGAAGCCTCTCCTGGTTGAGAGCCACTGATGATAAAAGAACCCCTGGTGACTAAAGTCAGTTTTAAGACTAATGGTAAGTGAATTTTCAATTTAGTGGAGTATCGGTTAGTATGTTCCCAGAGAATGAAAATCAATGCTTATTGTGCTTTGGAACTAGATAAATCTGTCTTCTTTCTAGCCTGCATGGCTTGGGACAAGTTATCTAGCCTCTCAGAGTCTCAATTCTCTTGTTTGCCCAAAATAGAGTACCTACTTTGCATGTGGTCTCAAGCATAAGTGAGCTATACACTGAAAAGCTTCTAGTGTAATGCCTGGCAAGTACCAGGCATGTATTAAATATTTGTGTTCCCCTTCCTTCTCCCCCCACTCCGCCTGTTACTCCTCCCATGACCCCTTCCCCACATCCCACACCCCTTGCCCCAGTGCCTGGGATAAACACAACCAACATATATGCTTGGTGGATTCTTCCCTGTTTTTCTTTCCATGGCACAAATAATCAAAAGCTGTCATATATACAAACCTTATGCCAGCTTTGGAGAACAGAACAGCCTAAGTCAATAATAAATAAAGGAGAATCTGAGTTCTCAACCCTTAATATTTCATGCCTAAGAACTTCCAATTACAGGGAATATGTCCACACACATTGGACTAATTTGTCAGCTTCTTATTCTCTGTCCAACATGGTAAGACTGTAACTTGACCAAATACAGGGGCTGCTCACAGGTTGACCATGTTTCTTACCGACACCCCCAAGCCATCCAATAGACCAGGTTTCTTTCTCAGCAACACTGACTGGAGCCATTGCCCCTGAAAAGGCCCAGGCTTGGCACCATGGTGGGAACAGTAACATGGAAATGTATCTGGTATAGTTCTAAACCTGAAGGATTTACAGAAAGGACACATGGAAGGGCTTATTGACCTTATGTTGATTATAAAGGCATTATAATAACATTACCAGTCATTTGGAAAATGGGAGAGAGAAGAAGGAGATCACCCAAAGTTGTAGCACTCAATACAACTGTTTTCATTTTACATATTTACTTCCAGGCCTGGTTCCCACACACATGTGTTTTCCCTTGGCTGCAACAATTTCACACATATTCTTCTCAACCTGTTTTGCCCCCAAACTGTACTAGATCACAGCATTGTCCCTGATTCTTACTGTCTTCACAGTTTTCACATTTGATGACTGCATAGAAATTCTTGCAGAAATTTTCCATAAAGCAACTAATTAATTATCCCTTTTTTGAGGAACACTTGATTTCTGACTTTGCAATTATAAATCATTTAGTAGCAGGAAAAAAGTCATAAATATAGCTTTTTCCCTCTTAGGACGTTTTCTTAGGATAAAACCTCAAAAGTAAGATTAGTAGGTTAAAAACTATGGGCATTTCTACAGTTTTAAGTATAATATTGTCAAATTATTTTAAAATACATGATTCTGTTTACAAAAGCTATTCATAGTTTGCCTAGAATGATGGTTTCCAGCTTCATCCATGTCCCTGCAAAGGAACATGAACTCATCCTTTCTTATGGGTGCATAGTATTCCATGGTGTATATGTGCCACATTTTCTTTATTTAGTCTGTGACTGATGTTCTCACTCATAAGTGGGAGTTGAACAAGGAGGACACAGGGACACAGGGAGGGGAGCATCACACACCGGGGCCTTTCGGGGAGTCGGGGGCTAGGGGAGGGATAGCATTAGGAGAAATGCTTAACGTAGGTGACAGATTGACGTGTGCAGCAAACCACCATGGCATGTGTATACCTAGATAACAAAACTGCCATTCTGCATATGTATCCCAGAATTTAAAGTATAATAATTATTTAAAAAGCTATTCATAGTTTATTTCAAAATATTTACAAAATATAGAACAGTATAAAGAATAAAACAAAAATCACCCATAATCTCGTAATTCAACTACTGCCAACACATATTGTATTTCCTTCTAGTCTTTATTCCCCTGTGTCTGTCTTTAATATATGCATCTATCTAAAATTAGTTTTATTATAATATTATCAAGTCCTGGCTTCCTAAATGAGCAGGTATGACTGCTCTAAGGCATAACAAAGGGGTCTTATTAGAGTGCAAAGGATGGCTCAAAGGCTACCTGATTGCTTCAGGTATCCCAGTAGCCTTCTCCACTCATTCTGGTAAAGATCACTTATCTTCCCTCCTTGCCAGTAGGACTGTCTAGCATTCCTGTTAAATGGAGCCTAACTGATCACATACAGGGACTGCATTCTAAAATCAATGTCTGAAAGGCCTTTGAACTGTAACCGACTTTACCTTTGAAAATCCCTGAGGAAGGAGCCGTGTTGGAGAACCATTAGTGTCTCTCAATAAGTTCAACCAACTAGTTATTCCTCCAGTGAGAACTAGTTGCTCTTTCTTGGGTTGAGCACAAGACAAAGTAGTTGGCTTACAAGGGGCTATATTTTTTTTTAAAACACCAATCTTTAACACCAATATCATGCAGAATGAAAGTTGAATGGGAAGCAACTCTGACTGAAGAATGGTATATTCAAATCTCAGCCTCACATAGTCATTTGTGGAATGACACTAAGAATCACCCTTACTTTTTAAGTGGTTCATCATTTTCACTCTTTCTTTCTCTCACTTTCTGTCTTCTTTCCTCCCTTCCTTCCTTTCTTCTTTACCTCTTTCATTGCTTCCTTTTTCTCTCCTTCTTTTAATTTTTTTCTGATTACATATAACTGAATCTACACAAGTTTAATGCTCTTATAACAAAAGGCCATGACAGTCATTCATACTGAATTGGACACTGCTTATAACAGGGAATTCCACCACAACTGGCAGCCCATTTCTTTAGTTGAATATCTTTAGAAACCTCATGTTGAAGTAGCACTTGCCTCTCTTCCAGTTCTGCCCGTTGTGTTTCCTGGAATGATGGAGATCAGCTCTTCTCAGACTCCCTGTGAAAGCCTTCCTGAAGTTCTAACATCCGTACTTCATCCAACCCATTTTTGTTATGGTGTGGTTTTTCAGGTGCCTCACCTTCCTGGTTTGTCTTTAACACCTGCCACTCTGGGAAGAGAATGACTGTGGGTCTTGGGCAAAGCCTATAGCCTTCATCAGCCTGTTCACTGACCAACTGCACAGCAGTGACAGGGGCATGGCAGTGGCACAGAGCAATGGTGGAAGCACATCCCTGAGACAGCCTCTCTGCGGCCCCAGCTCCAGCAGCCTGCATCCCAGATTTATGGATGGCACCTGGTAAAGCATGATGCAAACTCAATGTGAAATCCAAGTACATCATCATCTATCTCTGTATTTGGTTTGGGGTTTTATTAATGACAGAGGATGTGATTAAACAAAGTTTACACTGTAACTAACTCCAGCTGGATCCAAGCATCAATGGGAAACCCCAATTCCCTTGATGTTGTCCTTGTGTCCTTTCTACTCACAGTTTCTTTTCCAAGGCATTTTCTCTGAATCTGATAATGGTGAGGTCATATAATCTCATTTATTTTAAGAGACAGTCTGGCACGCCCAGCCCAGTGGCCCTGCAATGAAGGACTTTTGTGTTGAAGATGCTGTGAGCCCTTGGATATGGCCTTATCCTAACCTATGAGATGAAATCACTGTTTCATTCTGCCAAGGCAATGTTATCATTGGGTTTGGGCTTATATTTGAAATTTTTCCAGCAGAAATCATATTCTAATAGACTCTAAACTGAAACATCATCATGCATAATCTTGTAAGATTACCAGAAGCCGGTTCAATGAAATTTGGGTTCTTTCGGTAGAGTTGTTGCTTAGTATAAAATGGCTATGATTACCTATTCCTTGGACTTTTTCTCTAGGGAAATTCAGGAATCACATCTCACCAGCACAAGCTGAGTACTGTAAGTCTGCTTGTGATTTGTGCAGTGATTTCTTCCTCCTCACCAGAGCTGAGGTTGAGATTATCTTCAAAGTCTTTCCTCAGTCTCTGTCTCTCTGATCTTTCTCTCAGCTTCTCTCTCTCTTGCTGGCATTGCTCCTTTGCCCTTTGGATCTCCCTCCACACCCTCCTTTGCTTTCTCCACTCCCCTCTGTTACTTTCCTGCTTCCCCTTCTTCTCATTTACTCTTTGCTCTCATTCTCTTACTCCCCTCCTCTCTCAATTGCATCCCACTATAGCGCCAATGTTCTCTTTCTACTATTTCAGTTTTCCTCTACAATAACATCAGGTTTCCTAAGGGTAAGACAAATCCCAGCTCACTTAGTTTGTTCCAGTGCCTATAGGTGTTGGGGTGATCTCATTCCATCTGCTCAGGATTCATCCATTCATGCCACCACATTCAACAAGCTCCAGGATGATGGGAAATGAGACAGCCATTTCTCCCTCTGTCCCTGACCTGGGCTTAGCCCCAGGATGGCTCCTAACTGGAATCAGCAGATCCAGCACCAGGGCCAGGGCCACCAATCATCAGTACCAACATTGTCAGATATCCCATAGTGCCCAGTGGTGACAGGACCAAACTGCATAATTAATGGCCATGTTGTGCTCTTCTGATGTGCCTGCCAAAATGTCACTGTTACCCTGTAGGTGACAGCCATTGTTCACTGATGAAGAGCCTTCCTCTAATTTGCACCATCATACTCACTATTCTTGAGAAGCTAAAATAAGATGGTGGCTTTATCTCTTTTAAAGAGAGTTTCTAGAGGCAATGGGCTGGTGGGCTACAGCAACTTCCAGAGTTTCACCCAGTGCTTGTAATGAAAACCACCAATTTGCTGTATACATAGCAACGTAATTCCTAATATTAAGCTATCGACTGAACTCACTATGGCAAATCAGAAGATGGTTCTTTCTCTTCTGGTTATGTTTTTTGTAGTGCGAGATTTTTATTATTCTAGAAAAAGGCCATTTCACCTGCTAACAATGAAAGCAAATGTCTTGCCTAAAACAAACAAACAAACAAACAACATACCGCTGATGGTAACTCAACCTCCTCTTTTTTTGCCTTATGATTTACTTCTGTTATATGAAGCACTCACTGCTGAGAGCATGAAGCCTGGACAATTGAATCCTGATTGAGCAACTCACATGAATTCTGGGAAATAAAGTCAACAATTCACAAATTGAATCCACTTCTGAATGTTCATCCACCAAGGACTCTTGACATTCGATCTCTTTGCATTTCTGCTCAATGTTTATTGCTTTCCACTCGTCCCTCAAACCAAAGTCTTTGCTTGGTAATTTCTTGTTTTAGAAAGTGACAAACAGACCAAGCAGAGAAAACACTGTATGTTTTGGACTAAAAATGAAATCATTAGGGTAAGTTTCTATTCTTGTCGACTGGAATTTTACTCTGGTTTTGATTAAGCTCAACAAAGATATTATATTTGATGCTTTCCTGTAAATGTATGAGATGGTTTGCTATTGCATGTCCATGAATGGAAATATTAACAGTCTCCACTTGGCTCCATCAGCCTCTGGCTTGGTCTTCACACCCAAAAAGCCAACCAAGAGAATCACATCCTCAGCCCAGAGTGAGTAGTTTCTGTCTTGCCTGCGGTTTTTCTTCACAGTCTCAGAATTAAGAGTAAGTCTTATCCAAAATACATAAAATTAAATGGAATAGCCACATTCTATTTCTATAAATTTCTCAGTAAGGAACAACTTCACATGTCTAAACATCTATCTTTCATTGCTACATTTCTATCAGATTAGTGGGTCCTTCCAAAATCTGTTCCTTGTTGGTTAGATTACTTCAGTGAGGAGAGAGTATGGGGTATGGGCTCCCTCAAGGGTATAAACAAAGAGAATGTCATGACAGATAAGTAGAGAAGCCAAGGTATTTTACAAACTCAAAAGTGTGTGCTAATTTTTTAAAAGCAATTAGGTATATTCAAGCATAGAAGATGCACAGAATCCCACCTATACATTATCCGTATCATGGAAGCGGAAATCGACACTCAGAACAAAACCCAGAGGACAGAACTCTTGCTCCCTTGAATTGATCAGTGTTGTGAGCAGTGCAGAGTAGGGTTAAAAAGGAGTGAATCACAGAGCAAGGGACCTGGGCTATTGTCCATCATGCCACCCACTCAACAGTGTGACCTTCTACTTCCCCACTGTATTACTGAGCTGAAGTTTCCTTATCTGTCAAATACTAACCTCAAAAGATTTTTAATGAGTATTTTAAAAGGAAATAAATATATATAAAGTGCTTAGTATAGTGTCTGGTACATAATACATAATACATGTTATTGATTTTTAGTGGTAGTAGTTGTATTCATTTCTAACCCACAGTTTATGCTAATGGAGTAATTAACATATTTTAACACATAATATTATATTACATTTAATTTCACACATAAAATATAGGTCATTCTATCCTTATTAATACTTCTAATACAGCCTAAGCTGTAGGCCAAAGAAGACTCTTGGGGATTTCTATCCTATCCCTGCCTTTTCTTCCTACAAACCCAAACTCAAACTCACAATTTTGGCATACTCACCCTAGTGACCCAGCAGTCACTAGGAGCTCCCCATTCAGTCTGAACCAGTGACTGAGGAAAAAAGAAGCTGTCTAGGCCTCCTCCTCAGACAGCTGTCCTGCCACTTCTCCCGCTGGGGTGGAAGGGACAGGAGACAGCCATGCTCAGGGCCTGGCCTTTAACTCCCAGAACGCCTCTCTTAGAAGTGGGAGTCGTTGCTGTCATGGAATTGGACTAGCCAGAGGAGTGTCTCCTTCCGAAGGCTGAGAGGAGAGGTCAGAGAGGGTGTTCCCTTCTTTTAGAGGCCTAAGCACAAAGTCCACTTGTCTTCAGATGTCAAGAAATGGAAAAACTCAACATGGTCTGCAAAAATTGTGTACCTACCTTTAATAGATTGCATCAGGCAAATGGAAGAGCCTTTCTCATTTTGGAGGACCAAGATACGTAATCCCTTACCTGCTTTTAAAAATATGGCCAGGTGCAGTGGCTCGTGTCTGTAACCCCAGCACTTTGGGAGGCTGAGGTGGGCAGATCACCTGAGGTTAGCAGTTCGAGACCAGCCTGGTCAACATGGTGAAACCTCATCTCTACTAAAAATACAAAAAAAGAAAAAGAAAAAATCAGCCAGGTGTGGTGGTGTACTCCTGTAATCCCAGCTACTTGGGAGGCTGAGGCAGGAGAATTGCTTGAACCCAGGAGGCGGAGGTTGCAGTGAACCGAGATCATGCCACTGCAGTCCAGCCTGGGTGACACAGCAAAACTACATCTCGAAGAAGTAAAAAATACTTGTGTGTGTATGTGCACATGTCTATATATAAATGTTCTTGTGACCATTACAGGTATTGCTCTTTTGAGATAATTCTAAGATTTATCAAGGTCTAAACTGAAAAATGTTATAACCAACATTATTGGAAATACAAAGCTGACAAAAGAAAAGAAAAATCTCAGGAGAAAGAAAGGAAAAAACAGCCCCAGAATGAGTGCTAGAAAATAGTATAATGAAATTTATGGAGAATCAGGAATATTGATTTCTAGATCTAACTCTATTCATCAGTCAGTTGGAGGTTATATGGACCTACACAATTCATTTAATTACTCTGGAAGAGACTAAATGACCTCAAGGCTCAGCTATCTTCTGCCTCTAGTGATTCTACTTATGGCCTATGAGGAGGTCTTGGAGAACACTGGTCAAACTTCCATGACTCCAAAGTTCTTCAACCCTTTAGAGGTGATGGGGATGGTGACGATGGTAGTAATATTAATGGCAGTGTTGATGGTGGGGGTGGTAATCGTGGCAAAATGTTGGAAGTGGTAGTGCTGGTGGTGGCGATAGGATGTTGGTGGTGAGGAAGTGTTGGGGAAGATGGTGGTGGTAATAATGATGGAGGAGGTGATAGTGGTGATGGTGATGGAGAAAGTAGTGGTGATGACGGTGTTGGAAGAGGTGATAGTAGTGATGGTAATGGAAGAAGTGGAGGCAGTGATGGTGGTAGGGGTGGTGGTGGTTGTTGAAGATAATGCTGCCATGCTTTGTGGATCTAAATTCTATACTTGACCTATCTAAATGCTGTGATAGATTTCAGAAGTGGGCAGAGAGGGAAAGCACTTAGGTCCTGGGACTTAATGAATACAGGTGCACAAAGAGCATTGGTACTGGTCTCTGCCCATAACCATCATATGTGCCTTTTGAAGTTATTCTTCTGTTTGGGACAATGCAGGCAAAACATACATGCTCAGGCAGATACACAGTGTTCTACTGGTTGTGAAATTTTCGGTGTTTGTTTGTTGAGGTTTTTTGTTTTATTCATTAAATTTTAATTTATTTTTGCTTTTTATTCCTCCAAAGTTTGAATCCTTATTTTGAGAATACAGGAATCAGGTCTGTGGAAAGAAGGAAAAGTTGAAATAGCCAAAAAGAAAGCAGGGCTGAAAGTGCTGGACACAGATGAGGGGACACAATACAGGGAGATGACAAAGGGGAAAAGCATCCTCACATGCATGAGACCAAACTGTGGTTTAGGCAGAGCTTAAAAGTAACCACCAGTGTGCAACCACACAGGATAAGTACATGGCCCTGGGACAAAAGGTGAGAGCTGGAGCCAGTCCTGGTGGCTGCAGTGCAGAGGGAGCTGGGGCAGTCAGTCTAGCGCCCACCTTCCTGGGGACAAAAGGCGACACTCTCTAGACCAGACAAGGCAGAAAGAGTCCCTGGAGGGCCTTTGAGGTGCAGCTTCCTTTACAGACAGAGGCCTGGTGCCAGAAACTCGGCTGATTCACAAAGAAGTGAAATGCTAACAAATGGTTTTCATTATCATCATGCAGTCTCCACCCTCATTCTGTATGTGTACTGTGTTTTTTTCTTTCTTTTTTTCATCTTTTCATGGGTTGTAACTAAACAATGAGGTGATTGCCATCCCAGTGGATTGCACAACATAACCAGCGGCTGGGTTGGAGCATAGCCTTCTCCAAGGAAATTCTAGACAAGAAAAATGAACAAGCTGGAAGTAAGGAGGGTGTTTGTTTTGCACAACACCTGTGTACACTCTTAGGGCTCATAAAGAAGGTGGAACGAGGGTCTTAGATTCTTAGTTCCTCTGAGGCCCACCTGTCAGGCCACCAATATGGCACTCTCCTTCTTAAATAAAACACTAAATAGCCAAAGTAAAAGGGAGGCTCGCCCAGTTATCCAAGAAGGTGAATTGGGACCACTTGTTATTTCCGAGTATAACATGAAATAATGATTTACTTGGGTTGAATAAACTGGCGCAGCTGTGGGAAGAGTCTTCAATTCCGTTCAATAAACATTCATTAAGTGCCTACACTGGGACAGCCCCACAGATAGAAATACACTTAAGACCTCAAGAAGTTAATCCAGCAGATGCCTAAACTTGTCCCAAATCCCTGGATAACCAAGTATAAATGTGATCATGAGGATATCTTCCATGTTGTATTCTCCTTGTGATTCACTTTTCCTGCAAGGCAGCAATTACTTAAGAAAAGATGCTATTAACTTTACAGTGCCTGGCAAGTTTTAGTGACAGCTAAACATCGCAGCGCTCCGATGAACACAGTCATAGCTGGAGCAGCTTCCTCCCTCTGACTGCGACATGGCTGAAGAAAATGGATCATTTCAAAAACAAATGTTTCAGTTTGTTACTCAGCATCTTTGTTGGCAAATGATTGCAGATAATCGCCCCACAGCTGCAGACTGAGCAGTCTACAATTGCTCGGTTCCACTGAGCATGTGCATGGCCAGCCATTCCAATCACAACTGGGACACAAAGTGGTGATTTCTTCCTGCCAGAGAGGGCCAGATGGGGGCATGGGATGAACAGGAGGCGTCACTTTCTCTTCTGCACCCAGATCTGCCACTAACTAGCTGCCTGATTCTGGCCAAATGTCTTTAATGATATTAATAAGAGTAGCTGATATTTATGTAGCACCAACTAGGTGTCAGGCACTGGGCTAAATGCTTATTCAATTTAACCCTCTCAATAACCCAATATGGAGGGTATAATTGTTCTGATTTTTGAGAGAAGATGTTGAGGGGCAGAGAGGTTAAGTCTCTTGCTGAAGATTGAGAAGTGTGGTGATTGAGAAGGAAAACTGTCTGCTCTCATCTCTGGAATTTCTAATTACCCACAATGTTCGGGGTCTCTAGAGACAGATGCTCTCTGTGGGTCTCTCGTTAGCTCCGGAGTAAATTTCCCCAATGCAGAGTTTTTATTTTGTTCATGTTGTCATTATCAAATAAATCTTAAAAGAAGAAACACTAGAAGACTGGGAATATTCTGAAATATAATTATATGAGAAGCAAGTGACTTTAGAAAGGACAGCAGGTTTTCATCTCTCCTGACCTTTCCTCCCGAGATAATGAAAGAGCTAGATGAAACTCTTTAACCTAAGCTCAAAAATCCCTGTCAAATAGCCCTTCATTAGAGGTAACCACCCTGATGGTATTCCAGCATTCCCCATAAGTAATATGTGTTACTGTATAATAGGAGCCCATATGGGACTAAGATAGTTAAAGCCATGCACAGGAAGTAGCTAAAGCCCCCTGACAAACACACACATGGAAGTAAATTCTTCATTTCCAGCTCTTATCTTCGCCTCAGGTTACCTAGGATTTGCATGTGCTGCATGCCTGGGCAAAGCTGGGCTGAGTTATCTCTTTCATGCCTTGAGTCAGATTTTCTGGATGTGAAGTCAGCAGACAAGCCAGGAAATGTCAGTGCAGAAGAGCAAGGGAGCTCAAGACACGATGGCAGCTGTCACTCCAGAGTGGTGTGGAGTGGGACGGTATCTGATGTGTCCTTGGACTCAGTTTCCCTTGGGATGTGTTTGGTGCTGACTGCTTGTGATCCATGTTTTCTTGGATGCAGGTTGGTTGAGGTACAGCGATTTTTGCAGTGAAACTGAAGTCCAGCTGCTCAAACAGAAATGGCCTCATCTAATGGACACTTTAATGAGTAAGGGTGGCATTTTACTTGAATCCTTACATTCAAGTGCCATGACTCATCCCTTATCCCTCCTTAATTGAAGGACGGACTGCCTGCCTTTTTTAAAGCACCGGAATCCCATGTGTCAGTTAAGCCAGTATAGTTCCTGGTCTTTTTCAGGGCTATGAATCTTTACCTTGTCTTAATTTCTGAAGTTACATCTGAATCGCATTATAGACTTCTGTGTTGTAACATTTCTTGACCTATTGCTTAGAAAACATACCACACACTGAGAGGAAAAGGCTAGCTCAAGAAGAGCCGAGGACATTTAATCCTATAAAGCAAGTAGAATAAAGGGCTTGGATCTAAGTTAACATTCACTGGCACCGTTTTGCTTTCCTTCGTGTGTTCAATCCTAGGTGGTTATTCAAGGTCTGCAGTAGCCTGGAGACTCCATAGGTGCTGTTATGATTATACGCGAACCTTGACTGCAACCAACCTGAGAGTCGTTGCTCCCAGTACCACTGTCTGCTATTAGTCCCAAGTATGGGAACAACGGACCAGGGAAAGGACAAAAGCATCACTGAAATGAAGTTTTTTGTGTGTGGTTTAAGGATTAGCCAGTTGGAACAAAGGAGATGTTTTCTTAGGATCTCAGAAAAGTTTGAAAAAATATTGGATTGTTTTTGGCACTCAAATATAGATTATAGATATATTACTAGTATTACTAAGCTGATGGGCTATACTACAAGGACTATTATTTAGCCATACATTCTTGCAAAAATATTCTGCCCTCAACTCTGTAACGGAAGGCTGCTGTGTGTTTAGATGTCTTATCTTCTACCACAATAATGTTGTTGTAATTACCCACACTTTGAAAACCTCCCTGGGGTGTGGGACGTTATACAGCTCATGAATTCCTCCAGTCAGGTAAACATGCAGATTGTGTTTCACCACACACAATAGAAGGCCACTCTCATTCATAGCAAGTGCCCTTTGATTCTGAAGCTGAGGTCAGCCAACCACAACTTCTTCCTACCTACAGCTGTCTCACTCTCCGGGGAAGTGCTAGAAAGGGTTTTGTAATTTACCCACAAATTTCCCAAAGAGCCATAGGACCATTTTTCTTTCAGGAAAATGTGCCAGGGCACTTTAGAATTGTCAGCATTGAAACTTTTCATCAAAAAGAACAGCAATTTCACCGAACCTTAATGTCTTCCTAAGTCCTTGGTATTAATTTCCTATTGGATGTGCCAAAACCACTGGATAGTTAAAACACATCAAATTATCTTAAAATGGCCAAAGTTGATTTTTCCCTCAAAAAAGAGCTCCTTCTCAGCAAACCTCATATTATATTTCATACTAGAAAAGATTTCAAATTCCTTTTCCCATTGTGGACAGACTCAGGGTAAGGACTAACAGAGGGAGGGGAGAATTGAGGGGAATGGCTACAGCCAGGAAGATCACAGCAGTCACATCAACAGTTATTCTTATTTCCTCAACAACATGTCCTTAATGTAAGACATTCCTAGTGAGTTTCCCTACGCACAGAGCTCTCCTTAGTGGAAACTAGCAGCAAGGGGGCTGAAGCTGCCCTGGCATCTTTGATGCAGTGATCAATTTGGCTATTACCAAATAGTGGGTTGGACTATTATTAAGTCCAAGGACCATGTGCTGAAATTTTGAATACCAAAGATCTGGGGACACCTGGCCAAAAAGACCTCTGGGACCACTCCTCCCATGTGCTCCAAAGCAATGGCTAGTCCCAAGAGCAGCTTGCACTACATTAAAGATGTCAGGGCGACTGCAGCCCCCTTTCTCCTAGTTTCCGCCCAGGAGAGCTCGGTGAGTAGGGATACTCACTAGGAATGTCTTAGATGAAGGACATGTTGTTGAGGGTATAAGAATGATTGTTGGTGCGATTGCTATAGGCTGTAACTATTCCCCTTAATCCTCCCCTCTCTCTGTTAGTCCTTACTTGGAGTCTGTCCACAATGGGAAAAGGAATCTGAAATCTTTTCTAGTATGGAATACAACCATGAAGTTTGCTGACTGAGAGCTGTTTTGGGGGAAAAAAATCAACTTTGGCCATTTTGAGATGATTTGATGTGCTTGGTAATGGCCTTAATAATGGTCAATAATAGGCATCACCAGAGAAGATTTTAAGTGGCATGAAAGGAGTAAAACAAACAAAAAGCTTCCAATTCACAAATGTCAGTTATATCTAGACAATTGGGCATCGGTCAGGCAGGAGAGACGGGGGCAACATTCCCCGGAGAGTTTGTCAACTATATTCTCAGACCTTCTTGTGGCTTATAATGTGACCACACCTGAACTTTATGTTTTCTGAGATATATTAATTTCTTGATAATGTCTCACAATTACTAGCTTATCAAAGACAATTCCAAACTTCCCATTCATCCTATGCAGCAGGGGTTCCCAGCCCTGGCTTTATATTGGGATCACTTAGGGAGCTTTACAAATTCCCGAGGCCCAGGCAGCACTCCAGGTCAATGAAACCAGAATCTCTGAAGGTGAGACACAGGCAGCAGGAGTGCAAAAAGCTGCCCAGGAGATTCCAAACTACAGACAAAGTTGAGAACCACTGCTATAGAGGATTCAGGGACAGTACAAACGGGGAGCCAGTGAGATAGATAGAATGTCCCACAAAATCTGAGTGTGGAAGGATTAAGGGGATGGAGATTGACAGAGTTAACGGGTTTCAATAGCTGCGGCTAAGGCCCATTAGTCCCTGACAAACAATCAGCAGAGGCACAGTTTCCTTAAACTATATATTGATTGGATTTTGGACAGTTTGCCATTAATCTAAGTTTCATGACTGAAATTGACCAAAATATTATCGATTAACCTCAGGGGTCTTAAGAAGAGCCCTCTCTCCCCTAGCTCTACCAGGCTCAGGGTTGGTTGGACATTGGGTTCTGAGATAAGTCCTAGGAGTATGGTCCAGAAGAGGGAAGAAGCCCACAACATACCTTTGACTGTTATATGGAAAGTTACATTCAAGCGGGTGGTCTACAGAGTGGACTGGCTCTGGGTTGGTGCTTCGTCTTTGCACTGGATCCTTTACCCCATGAGGAGGAACAAGGTGGAAGCCCTAAAGCAATGGTTCTTAAACTTATGTGACTATCAGAATCACCTGCAGGGTTGGTTAAACTACAGATTGCTGTGTTTCATTCCCAGAGTTTCTGATTCAGTAGGTTTGTGGTAAAACCCAAGAATTCGCATTTCTAACGTGTTCTAAGATATTACTACAATACTACTATGGAACCACACTTTGAGAACCACTGCTTCAAAGCATAAAACCCAGGACAGGACAAGCTCTAGAAGAGGTACACCAGACTTTATTAGGATTCCTTTGTGCCCTGTAAGAAGTAACAGAATATGATCCTGAAATGAGCTGAGATTTATTTCCATGCATTTATCAAAAGTGTGAGAGCTGATTTCTGTTTAAGTGATTACTCTATGAAAACAGACAGGGTTTTAAAAATAGATATGCATTTGGGTTGTTTGTCCCAATGCCTTGCATTAGAAATTTGTAATATTTAAATTGGATTTAATTTTAGAGCCTCAACCTTCATTAGCATGAGACTAAAAACAATGACAACAATATCTACAAAAATCTTTTAGAGTTTCATTATTGTGGACAGAGAATTTCTCTCTGCAGTAATAAACTGCTTATATCAACACAGAATAAGACAAGGCCAAAGGCATAGGAAATGCTGGACACAATTTCAAATATAGCAATCAGATATCCAGATGAGATTGGCAGGAGACCCTGACCCTGGCATGCACCAAGGTGACTTGGTCCAGAAATTGCAGATACAGGGCCAGGGAATCTATTGTGGTTGGCTTACAGTAGACACCCTAAGAATGCAGATCTTCCTAGGAATTGTGGAATTTTTTATTTAAACCAAACGTCCCTCTTCTTCTAGTCATCCAGATTGGAGGCCATCCTAGCTTGTAGTAGAATATCCAGAATATTTCCAGAGAAAGTCACTATTCCTTCTCTGGTTGCTCTACTGATTAAAAGCGGAGGCTTTTTGTGTCCTATAGGAAGAAGTTCAGTAGGCAGGCCCCAGAAGGGTACTGCAAGTCTCTTAGCACCTTCTGATGTGTAAGGCCCATTCTATACTCCTCTCCTGTCCCCTACTCTTGCAATGCCATGGTGGACCTCCGCCCAGTTCTTGAACTCTGGGACCTTTCCTTCCCTTCTTCCCTAATGAGCTCTTATTCATCCTTAAGAACCCTGCTCAGATGTTATCTCCTCTATGAATATGTCTCTAACCAGTCTGGCCAGATAAAACCAATTTCTCCTTCCACTGTGTTTCCATATAATGTCACATATACATCATACTTACTGCACTGTACTTTAAATGTTTGTTTATATGCGTGCCTTTTCCTATCTCTAGATTACTTGCTCTAGGAAGTTAAGTATTATGTCTTATTCTTTGCATCCCTAGCACCTGACACCTAACACAGTGGCCAGCACAGGACCTGCAAGTTTAAGTGTTTAATCAATGAAATAAATGAATCCCAATTTTGGGGTGAGAGAAAGCAGTACTTAAGCATCTAGTAGCAATGCAGCCTGGAAAACATTCAAAGTCATGGAATCTCATATAATCAGAGCCAAAGGGGACCTTAGCTCTCATCTGTGCCAGCTTCTCATCCTATAGAGGAGAAAGCTCAGAGATGAACTGAATCTCCTTCTATAGAGGAGAAAGCTCAGAGTGAACTGAATCAGAATGCAGGTGTATGGGTTCCAGCCTGCAACCTTTCAGGTTTAGCCAAACACCCAGATGAAGGGTTTATGGACTAGATGAAACCGTCTTCCCATGACTAATGGGACCAGATAATGTCCACCTCTTACCCTGGGGACATGCCATTCTCCCTCTCCCATGCTAGGTCCAACTCTGGGAGAGCATGAAAATGTTCTTCGTCACAGAATGTAACCTTTTAAAGAGTGTCTGAGTACGCATTTTCACCACTAGCCTTCAACCCCAATTGAGTATTGAAAGATTTTTCTGGTTCTTTCTGGGGCAAGAAGACTATTTTGAGCAGGATGGGAAAGGAAGAAGAATGGAGACATCCCAGGGCTTAATTTCATGATTTCTAGTGGCTTGAAGACCACTTCAGAGGCCCTTGCTACCTCCCCTGTTCTCCAGCTCCTCTTCGTGGTTGGAGTTTGGGGAGCCGTGGTGGCTTCTCTGACATTTGCTTTCATAGCACAAGCTGAGACGGAGTTGGATGAAGATATGTGGTGGGGATCCACACTGGACAAAGATACCACAGGGAGGGGAATTTTTTGGAGTTGAAAAGAGAATATGGACAGCAAGGTTAAGATGTCATTCTAGAACTTTATTGGGAGGGCTTCTCCACCCTACAACAAATTCTGTCATAGACATTCATTCATTTACCCATAAATATCACCCTCCTGTTCAAAGCCCTCCACTCCCTTCCTAATGTCCTGAGGATAAAACCATAACTCCGTGCTGTGTCTCTGTAGACCTGGCTCTTTCTGGCTCTCCAGCTCGTTTTCTAGGTCTCATTCCTTCATGCTCAGAACCTTTGTCTTGTTTCTATCTCAGGGCCTTTGCACTTGTTCCTGCTGCCTGGAATGTTCTCTCCCTCATTCCTTCTCGTCCTCCAGGTCTCAGCTTGAAGGCCGTCTCCTCAGAGGACTCCTCGCTGAAGGTCCCGTCTACAGTGGCCCCTCGATACCTCCTGTAGTTTCCCTTTATCATCAGACCCTGTAATTGCCTTCATGGCATATAACGAATCTGGAGATATCTTGCTTATTTACACAAGACTGTAAGCCCCCTGAGAGCAGAGGCCTTGTTTGTCTTATTTACTGCTGCTCGACACCAAAAACAGTGCTTGGCACATAGTCGGTGCCCAGAAAATATTGTGAATGAATGAAGCGCCTACATAGATTAGGTAATAGAGGTGAGAGGAGAATAGAAAGCTTACATTGTTTCTAGAAACTACAGCCTAAAATTGATTTTTTAAAATTGTATCAGCTCCATAGCTTCCAATTCTAAAACCTGCTTTTCATTGTGGTACTCTGAGATTCCTGTCTGATTCTGTGAGAGCTCCATGCTGTCTCTCAAATGGTCAGTCTGTCTTATTCGTCACCATTACTCATCTGCATTTTTATCAAAGCACCAACTTGCCCTGGATTGTCAGAGATTTTGCATCTGTATAATGTATTTTAGGCTGGTTCAGAGTTGGATCTACTACGTCTGCACGTGTCAGGTACTGAACAATTTCCATTTTGATTCCAGATTAGGGATCTGCTGGGGCAAGACTTTGGCATGTGTCTAGAAACACCTGCACTAGGTGCAAGATCAGCCATGGATGGTGTCCAGGCTGAAACGAAAAGGTATGGCGCAAGAGTGAGAGGCAAGTGCCACTACGGGACCATGAGAGGCCAGGCCCCAGTAAATTTTGGTAGCCAAATTCTAGCTCCTTCCTGGGCCTTGATGCTGGTAAAATCCCAGAACTCAAGGAAATGGAATTTGTCCTATTGGCACATGCCTCCCCACTGTGTAGGGCACAGGGAATGTGGTGAGGTACCAGTCTAATGCCAGCTCTCCCCCTCCACAGAGTTTTGGTCAGTGGTCGTGCAGTCCAAGGGGCTGGATGGCATGCTGGACCCAAGCTCAGCTCAGCGTCCGGACCCAATAACAGTTTTACCAAGGGAGCAGCTTTCTATCCTAGCCACACTGAGGTAAGTGCCTAAGGGGCCTTGGCCTTGCCAAGGTCCTGCCTCTGCAGCTGCCAGAAGCACGGGTCCCAAGTGATAGAACCTGAGAGGGCAAGTCAGATTGAACTGCTGAGCAGCAAGGGCCTGGAGAAGCTCTCAGTGATGCAGCAAATGCAGCCTGCCTAGCCCAGGAGAGGAAATCTTTTGTGCCCTCAGGTTGGCCCCATGGCCCCTAGGGACATATCAGGAGTCTGAGCTGCATCAAGGGTCTAGAGTCACCAAACACAGGACCTCGAATAGCCAGTGTCAATCAGACCCTCCACACAACTCTCTGGTCCGACTGAGCAGGGAGCTTGTGAAATGGAAGGTTCACAGCCACTTTTTGTGCCCTTGGCTAGTGGAGTGGAGGGGTGTGGAAGAGTTCCAGATCTGTACACAGGAGGTCTGGCTCTGAGTTCCATTTCTGTTTGGCGTGTACCTATGATGCAATTACTTAATCTTACTACATCTCTGGCTTCTCATTGTTAAAATAGGAATGATATGGCCAACCTCCCAGGTTTGTGTAATGGTTAATTAGAAAATTATACCCAATAAATAATAATTATTACTATCTCAGCTCATTCATGTCAAGGTATGTCTCTAAGAATTCAGATCAGTTGATTTGGTTCCCATTCATGTATCCAGCACACCTGCCCTCCAAGAACCCAATGACCCCACAGGTGCCGGTACCTGCTAGTGCTTTCTGGTTGCATATTTCTATCATGGGCATTTTAAGAGCTTTTGGATAAAGTCTATATGGTGCCCAGAAATCCAACAAAGCAGATATGAAACAATTCAATATCTAAATATTCCCTAATATCTGCATTTGTGGCATCAGGAAGGTAAAACTTATAATCTGTTGAATGGAATTTTCATTTCGATGTTGGGGGATGAGTAAACTCGCCCCAGCACCTATCAGTTACAGTGTGCATATGGCTTCAGGCCTCTCTTCTCTAAAAGATAGCAAGGCTGAGCTCAAGTCAGGTGTCCACAGACTGGCCCTGCCACTCACCGGCTGCAAAAGCCCAAGTCACTTAGCCTCTTCAAGGCTCATTTTCGTCTTCTACAAAGTTAAAGAATTAGGCTAGACTTGTGGCTCTCAAAATGTGGTCCCCAGACCAACTGCATCAGCATCATCTGGAAACTTATTAGAAATGTAGATTCTTAGTGTCCTCCTACCAGAGCTACAGAATCGAGCGTTCTGGAGATGGGGCACAGCAGTCTGTAGTGTAACAAACTCTCCAGGTGATTCTGATGCCCTGAAGTTTGAGAGCCTCTGGACTTGAATCTCTGATGTACCTTCCAAGCCATGCCTCCTCCCAATAAATCCTGTCTGGGAGATACTAACGGAGGCTCTGGATTTTACTCTGTCGATGCCTCTCTCTGTTCAGCCCAGCCCAGGACACCTCTGAAGTACCTTGCTGGGGAAATGAGAAGTCACAGAATTCCTCTCACTCCGACCCCCAAGAGCATTCGAGCCTTTACAACTGAAGACAGCAGCCAGTTAACATTTAGAGTGAAGGTCAAGCGTAAAACAAGAAACGACCCTTGACCCACTCTCGGAATGTGGCGAATGAGATGGAGGAGGAGGAGGCTGGATTTCCTTGGCCACAAGAATTTCATCTCTCGCCAACTGTTAGTGACCCGGGTTCACGTATACCATCTCTAGCCCAAGAATCGCTGGCAGCTCTTGGCATGGCTCTCTCCAAGGCAGGAATTCTCTCACTCCCTTCTACAACACATCTCCCCAGGCACGGTTGCCAAGCCTCCCAGTGCTGTCAGCCCTCCTAACCACAAATATTTGGGCCAGTTGCTTAGCTCTGTCCAGCAGCTCCATCACCTATTCAGGTGAGGCCAGAATCTTTGAAGATCATTCACCTAGTGCAAGAAATGTATCCTATTACTGGAGTGTGTGAACCACTGGAAATCCACAGAATGTACCGCTGGTTCAGAAGAGGGCAAAAGAGGGGGGCACCCCATCAGTGGCTGGTTGTAAAGGCATCCCGATGGGCCACCCCACTCTTAGTCATGGATCTTCCATTCTAGGTAGGAGGAAGACAATTAAAGAGCATTCTCACATTAAATAGAACATGTTCGTTCATGTGAGCCCCTAATTGCATCCTCCCCATCTGATCATTCAGCTTGCAGAGTTCTGCTTAGTAAAGCCACACAGAAGGCTGTCATCTGTTCAGGAGAAAGGCTTCAAAGGGTGTTTTAAAAAAATAAATAAATAAAACTTCTCCTCTGGTTCACATCAAAAATAAGAAGAATGTTCTTTTCTAAACGGTGCATTGTATCACTAGAATAGAGAATGCACTCAATTTTTCTTTTATCTACTGATCATTTTTTAAAAGAGAGTTTTTGTTTAAAAACTTAAAAGTTTATAGGAACACACTCTCATGAGTGAATTAAATATATATATTTTTAAAACTTTAAACCTAAAATCTAAATGAGAGATATATTTGAGACATATTCAAGTCTTAATGAAACAATCTGCCTGTGATACAAATCTCCATTGTGATTAAATGTGATACCATTTGGTATCTTGACTGTGAGTGGAAAGGTAGTGTTAGAGTTTAGGAACTTTGTGAAGTCAGTTCAGTCAAACCAGCGGATGCAAGGCAGAGTAGAAAACTTCGTAAGTGCCTAAAATGAAAGAATATACTAGTTGGAAGATACCTTAAACATCATCACACAGATGGAGAATTAAGGAACACTGGAGGCAGGAGACTTGTCTAGGTACTCACAGGTTCTTAGAGGTGGAGTTACCTGGGAGTTCTAGGTCACCTGGAGGCAACAAAGATAAGTAGGACACTTTGCTGCCTACAGGGAGTTTGCCCTCTAGAAGGGAGGATAAGAGAATACAACTGCCCTAAGAGAATATAAAGGGAAGGCTTTAAGAGATAGAGAAGGAGCCAGGCGTGGTGGCTCACGCCAGTAATCCCGACCCTTTGGGAGGCCGAGGGGGGCAGATCATGAGGTCAGAGATCAAGACCATCCTGGCCAACATGGTGAAACCCCGCCTCTACAAAAAAATACAAAAATTAGCCAGGTGTGGCGGCGTGTGCCTGTAGTCCCAGCTACTCAGGAGGCTGAGGCAGGAGACTTGTTTGAACCTGGGAGGCGGAGGCTGCAGCTAGCCGAGATCGAACCAGTGCACTTCAGCCTGGGCAACAGAGTGAGACTCCATCTCAAAAACAAAACAAAACAAAACAAAAAAGAGACAGAGAGAGAGAGAGAGAGAGAAGGTAGTTTGTCTTGGAATTAGAAAAAGCTCCCCAGGGGAGGCAGCATTGAAGTTGTTGAAGGACAACAGGAGGATTCCATCAGCAGAGGTGGAGAGCAGAAAAGGCCCTGGGAGGGTAGGGGAGCATACCTGGAAGGGAAGAGTCTGAAAAAGGGCAGTGGTGGGGAAGCCCAAGCAGGAACTGCCCCCAGGAGTTTTGTGCGCCCGGAATGCAAACTATGTGAGGGGAGTAGAAGGAGGCAGGATCCCATTGCCAGGCAGAGCAGTCCCTACTGACTTATAGACAAGGGACTTGGCACCAGTTCCTTTGAGCAGGGTGATATGAATCAGAGCAGATTTTAAGAAGCTAAATGGGGCAGCCAGGGATAGAAGGCATTGGAAGAAGAGAGATGAGGGTACAGGACGTCAGGTGGGAAACTGTTCCCATGACCTGAACTAGGGGCCCAGAGATGAGAATGGAAGGGAAAATACAGTTTCGAGAGAATGCTACCAAAACAAAACCAAAAAGGCTGGATGGAGGTCAGGGATGAAAAAGCAGAGGGATAAGCAGAGGTATAGAGCTAATGGATGAATGAATGATGGTTCCAGTAACAGAAAAAGGAAACTGTGAAGAAGCGTGTTTAGGGAGATGAGGAGAGAGGATCAAAAGAGATGGTAGCTGTGAAACTAATAATCAAATGATCCAAAATGGGTCTGTTGCTGTTGTATGCAGAGAAGGAAGATGGGGAGAAGATGGTCCTAATTAGGATTATGATTATGGAGATTTTCGTTTTAGATGTCTTGCATTTAAAATGCCAGTATCTATGGAGAATTGCCTTCAAGAAGCTGGAAGGCAGAACTAGCTTCAAAAGACTAGTTGATTAGAGATCCAGGTATGGGAGTCGATTGCACAGAAATTTCAATGGGCTCCTTAGAAGAGGATGAGCCCACCAAAGGGGAGACCATGAATGAAGTGGGAACTTCAGGTAATGGGGAATAGGGAGAAGTATGTCCCTTATGTCCATCGAAACCTTTTTATTTAGTTATTTTCATTTTCCCCTCAAAATTCTAACAAGTGTTACTAATTTGGATATAAGGGGATGAATTTCAGTTTTCTTTCTTCTCCTTTAATCTATCTAATAAGAGATATTATGTACTGAGAAGAACAAAGAAATGAAACATGAAAAGGAGCAAAAGTAAAGGGTTTAGATTTGCTGCCAACTGAATATTCAGTCCTCTAAGAGTTGTCCAGACATTTATCTGCAAGGCCATTAGCCAACAGATCTGGTAATGGTCAAAACCCCAGATATGCCATTGCCTCCTTTGCATGGTCAGCTGGAGAATTGGAGCAAACAGAAGCATTCCTCAAAGAAACCAAAGAGAAAAGAATTTGGTGATTTCCTTCTTGGTATCTCACCAAAGAGCTGTCTATTTCCAGCTGAATAAAAGCACAGTATGGAGGAGAAGAATGCGTTGCCTTAAAACAGATTAGAAAAGCAGTGTGTAGCCATATGCGCAAAGGCCAAAAGAAACCACGCACTGTGATGGAAAGAAGGCAGATGGTGAGCTTCTCTTGCCACTCCCATTCATTCTTTCATTCATTCTCCTTAATTTTTGAGTACCTACTACATGCCAGACACGGCAACTGGCCCTGGAAATATTGAAATGCAAAATGTGCAGCTTCCAAAGCACTCTCAGGGAGACAGACAAGTCAATGATTACCCACAACCCTAGGAGAGGTGATAGGGTTATGCACAAACTGTTGTGGAATACAAGGGATGGAGTGCCCAGATACACAAGTGGATGAGACACAGCTCCACCCTCCAGTACCTCACAGTCACGGTGAGACAATAAAAATGGCTTTGAAGGAGGTCTGAGAGAGGTAAACCCAGCAGTAGAAAACACAAAAGACAAAGTCCTTGACACAAGCAGACGGAAATAACTCATAATTTACACAAATTTTGTGAGAACCTACTTCATCCTAACAATGACTCTGGGAAATAGTTTTTTTTGCCCACCTCCAATCAATGAGAACACTAAGGCTCTGGGAAACTAAATGGGTTTCTTCTGCTAACAAGTAGTGGAGTAGGAATCCAAACAAGGTTTTCTAACCCCCAGACCCAATGCAGAATTCTTGTCATTGCACTGATTTAGTAGAAGAGAACATACCACACACACACACACACATATGCACACACACATATGCACATACAATTATGCTATTCTGAAGTGCAGAATGGAAAGATATCATTTTTGGTTAGAGTGGTCTGAAAGGCTTCGAAGACTAGGTGGTATCTGTGTGGAAAAGAAGTAGAATGATCCATGAGAGTGGGAAGGAGAGATGGGAGAAAGGATAGAATTGGAAGTTTGCAGAACACTCTTACAGGAAATATTTCTAATCCAACCAAGAAGATCTATGGAAGCTTTACAGAGGAGCTGATGTTTGCTACACATCTACAAGTATGCACAGGAGAGCCACAGAGGCCAGTGAGAGGCCCTCTAGGAGAACTAATTCTACAACTACTTGACCAAGTGGGGGGATTATTTGTGGGGTAACTGCAGTGCAGTATAGAGTCCTCTTGGGGACAGACAGATCCATACCATTTGATCTATAGTCACATAAGAACAAATAATAAAAAGAAAAGACATGTTTAAGAGTGAAAGAGAAAGGCAGGGAAAAAAGAAGGAAGGGTGGATGGAAGGACAGACTGGCTTAGTAAGGGGTCAACTTTGGATTCTATTTCTGGTTCAGTTTTCATTTATGACTTCAATGCTTTAGTGTTAGTTCATTTTCTGTGAATCAGTTTCCTTATATGTGAAATAAATATGATAAATTCTAATCGAACTCACAGACTCATGAGAAGATAGAAGTGAAAACATTTTAAAAACATTACACAAAGAGGAACTATTATGTGGTCCACAGTTATATATGTGGGGTAGTGTCTGAAGAGGTGCCTGGACTAAGTTGGTCCCAGAGCCACAAGGTTTTTGCCAAACATGATGCTTTGTGAATTCATAACAAGGGCTCTGAGTCACCAGATCTTAGAGCTGACCCAGTGCACTGTCTGAAAGGGGGTACCCAGTGCTGAGGCTTCAAGACATGTCCCCAGCAGATCTCCCCAGTGCCTTCCCAGAGGATTCAGAACTGCTGAGCAGGACAGCACCATCACATCAAGGCACAAGTGCCAGGGAGAGGTGTCAAACTCTCCCCACCGGCCTCCCTGGTACACACATGGACACTTACCACCACCCTCAGCCTCCTTAAGCGTCAGAGAACTCAAAGGATTCTGTTTGATATTTCCAAGCTCATACTGAACTACTGGGCAAAATTCCAGGGGCTCTGTCCCTTCCTGGAGAAGCCTGGATGGGGAGACCACACATCCATACTGCCTGAGTCAGCCCGGTTTATGCCTGTTGTCCCGGTGTAACCATTGCTAGCACACCCTTTCCCTCTCAGAAATGCCCCAGTTTGAATGAAATCTCTTTGTGATCCCCGTGGGAGGTCAACTCCGAGGGACCCAGAAACTGCCTTTTGACTGCATTTAGTACTCCATGGAGTCACCCTCATTTCTTTTTCATTCCAGGTGCATAGCGTAATGTCCATGTTGTTCTACACTCTGATCACAGCTTTTCTGATCGGCATACAGGCAGAACCACACTCAGAGAGCAATGTCCCTGCAGGACACACCATCCCCCAAGCCCACTGGACTAAACTTCAGCATTCCCTTGACACGGCCCTTCGCAGAGTCCGCAGCGCCCCGGCGGTGGCGATAGCTGCACGAGTGGCAGGGCAGACCCGCAACATTACTGTGGACCCCAGGCTGTTTAAAAAGCGGCGACTCCGTTCACCCCGTGTGCTGTTTAGCACTCAGCCCCCACCTGAAGCTGCAGACACTCAGGATCTGGACTTTGAGGTCGGTGGTGCTGCCCCCTTCAACAGGACTCACAGGAGCAAGCGGTCATCGTCCCACCCCATCTTCCACAGGGGCGAGTTCTCGGTGTGTGACAGTGTCAGCGTGTGGGTTGGGGATAAGACCACCGCCACAGACATCAAGGGCAAGGAGGTGATGGTGTTGGGAGAGGTGAACATTAACAACAGTGTATTCAAACAGTACTTTTTTGAGACCAAGTGCCGGGACCCAAATCCCGTTGACAGCGGGTGCCGGGGCATTGACTCAAAGCATTGGAACTCATATTGTACCACGACTCACACCTTTGTCAAGGCGCTGACCATGGATGGCAAGCAGGCTGCCTGGCGATTTATCCGGATCGACACGGCCTGTGTGTGTGTGCTCAGCAGGAAGGCTGTGAGAAGAGCCTGACCTGCCGACACGCTCCCTCCCCTGCCCCTTCCACACTCTCCTGGGCCCCTCCCTACCTCAACCTGTAAATTATTTTAAATTATAAGGACTGCATGGTAATTTATAGTTTATACAGTTTTAAAGAATCATTATTTATTAAATTTTTGGAAGCATCCTGTGTGCTGACACTGGTTATTTTTCCCAGTAAAATCATCTGCAAGTCTCAGGAAGATGCAGGGGGAATTGTCCGAATTGTCCAAAGTACTCCCTGGCTCCTTCTAAGGCCCACCTGTAACCCTTACCCCACCCCCAGCCAGTGCTGCAACTTCAGGAAAGGCTAACTGGTTTCAGATATTAGAATAAGTCAGGCATGATTAGCAAAGGAAGCCTGCCGGATTGCAATTTTGTTCTACATTCCAGAGCCAAAGCTACCTAATCATTGGATTACCTGCCCACCGCCTGGAAGCATGGGCTCTGGTCTCCTCCCTTGGGGACGTTAGTGGAGCCTCATCAGGAGGCAGATCACCACTGGGCACGGGGCTGCCCTGGCCTCAGAGGCACAGTCTCAGTTCTGGGGGCACTCGATAGATAGGACGAGGCTTGCACCAAAGATCTGTGCGCTGCTCATTTGTAGGGGAAGATGTGCCATCTGGAAGAGTTGTAACAGAGTAATCTCATGAGGCCTGTCAAAGTAGATCTGGTTTCACGTTCAGCTGGCCTTAGTACTCATGGCCACTCCTCGGTTTATCCCTCAGCAGCCTCCTGCAGAAAGACTTCATTACCCCAAGAAAACATTAGTGCCTCCGACACTCTTACAACCTACTAACAGCCACAGTAGCAACTTCCAGGGACCCCAACATTGGCCCACAGCCAAGGAAGCCAGAGATGGGAAAGAACTTCTGAAAACTTTTTTATTCTTAATTGGATGATTTCCATAAGTGACCAAAGGTGACTGGGGCCGTGAGACCTGCAGAGAAGAGGGTGGGGCAGAAAGACTAAGTAAATGGAGTGAGAACCAAATAAACTGGGAGATGTGGAGGACAGGTGGGCCGGCAGAGAACAACGGCTTTCTGCTTCTCCCCAACAGGGGAAATGAAATAAGGAGGACAAGGAGAAGGCCAGAGGGGGGTGTGAGGAAGGGGAGGGGAGGACAGAGCAGCAGGAGGAGGAAGGTGTGATCTCTCATCTTTACCAGCACTCTTCAGCCTCCAGGAAAGTTAGCAACCTGGGTGGTTCTCGTGGGACTTTGTGAATGTGTTCATCAACACTGATTCCATCCAGAGCATCTTAGACAGGAGTGAAGGTCACAGAGGGACTCCAGGGTTCGCTCCACCTAGCCTCACACAACCCCCTTCCCCTGCAACTTTCATTTTGTATTTTCCCTGAAGCCACAATTTTGCCCCAGACAGAGCAGTTGTAGTAAGACAGACATTTTCCCCTCCTAGCCGTCCTGTCTCCCCCCGAGGATGAAATGCCTACACTGGTTTTCAAGAGAACAGGCCCAAATTGTCCATCCGAGAAAAGAGCAAATGGTCTTATTCATTCCCTCTGTAACTCTCGCTGTCCTGCCCCACCCCCAACCCCATCCAAATAGGGCAAATTAGAACCGTAGGGAGCTTTGGCATGAGAACCATTTGATTAGGGTCGAAGCATGATGAAATGTGCCCTGTTTTTTTCTGTCAAAGCTACTGCAGTTGGAATAAAGATTTATGTTCAAGAAACACCAGCTAGAACATTCTGTGCTGAGATTCTCATTGAGATACAGGGCTCGGGAGGGAGCCCTCCCAGTGATCTATGTCTGTGACTTTTTACTGGGGTCCAATGCCAGTGGCCTCACCTATCCTAGGTGCCCCTACAAACAATTTCTGGGTGCCTTTCTTTGTCTTAGAACTGGACTTTGGACCTGGGATGTGGGGAGAGAGGAGTGGAGAGGGAGGCCTTCAGGAAGCTCCCCATCAGGAAGGTGGGCTTGTGAGCAGCTACATCAACAAAGAGGTTCCTGGAGTGCTGCCCGCTGCACTGTAAGACATTGGGACATCTAAAAAATGTCTTTGGCTCCCCTGGGCCGCCAAGAGGGAGGACCCTCTGAGGGACCCCGGAGGCTGAGGCCCTCACTTTCATGTAGGTTGCTCTCCTGGGTGTCCGGTAAGAGGAGGGCCCCTCACCCCAGGAACACCACCACCTACCCAAAGGCAAAATCTGCTCTAGGCGGAAACGCTGGAGTCCCAGCCTGGGAGCCAATGTTTTCACACAATATAAGGGATATCAGTTTGGCTGATCAGTGTCGGAGCCTTCCAAAAACAACCCAGCGCCCGGTGGTTTCCGAAGCTTGGGCTCTGCTCCCACACGCGGGGGAGCTCTGGCTTTCAGACCCACCCGGGCTGTCCCAGAGAGGCTGACCCGGGTCGCCAGGGCCCCAGCCACTTGAACACTTGGAGAAAACAGCTTCAAACCGCCCACTATCCTCTGCTGAGGAGCGGCAGCGGCACATTTTGCAAAAGTTTCCTTCCCGTGCCTCACTGAGATTTTTCTGCCTGGGTTCCCCAAAAGCCCAAAAGGTGAGAGCAGATCCGTCTCCCCTCGGCAGCTTCCTTTGGTGGAAGGCATCCTCCACCATGCGCAAGAAAACTAGCACCCGCCCTGGCTGTCCGCCCAGCTAGCAAGGCTCAAGCCCCGGCCTGGGAGACCGCGGGGTGCCTGGCTCTGGGGTACACTCAGTTGTCCCTCTGACGCCCTCCGCCAACCAGAGCGCCAGCCTCCCCAGCCTGACCCCCTTCCCTGCTAATAGAAAGCCCACCATGGGGACAGAGTTTCAGCAACAACGCAGCAGCTATTTTCATTTCCGTGAAACAGCAGTGTTCCTCCTAAAAGCCTTACCACTTTCTCCTCAGCATCATCCACACCATGGGAGGAGGATCCGCCCAGAGCTAGAGTAGAGGACAAAAGGGCACCCGGGTCTCGTGTCTGCTCCTTGGAGGAGAGACAGCTGGGCAAGAGAAGCGGAACCGAGTGGAAGTGTGGGCTATGGGGAACCCAGGGGCCTGGGAGTCTTTCTTGCACAGGCCTGAACGGAATAGTGGGAGGCAACGGGTGCTCAGAGTCGAGGTCACCAGCCAAACCCAGTGCCGAGGGAGCAGGCCAGTGTCATGGTACAAACTCTGGGCTTGGTGTCAGCAGAGCTGGGTTCTGGCCCCAGCTCCCCCATTTCTATCTGTGAAACTTTGGCAAGCAACAGTTCCTCTTTGAGCTCAGTTCTTGCAGCTGTGAAATGAAAATAATCATTCCTATATCCCAGAGTTGTGAGCAAGAAGCAAAACCAAGTATTTGAAAGCAAACAGTCAAGTCCTATACAAGTGTTAGGCAAAGTAATTTATTCCAAACTTAACAATTCGTGTGTTGATTACAGGAGAGAAGCAGCCATGTTGGTGCTCACTGAATATTTGTTTATTGGCACATGTATGGACTGGAGAAGGGAAACCCTCTGGTCAGTGGACATCATGGAATATAGATGTGGCATAGCCAGGCCATTATAGATAGATAGATAGATAGACAGACAGACAGACAGACAGACAGATAGATAGATAGATAGATAGATAAGGCATAGCCTGCTTTTACCAGGAGGGTAAAAGCAAGAACAGCAGCTATTCAGCTTCAGATGCCTGAATCCGAGTTCACGTAGGCCACCTGGATTCTAGTGATCCCAGCATAGTGGTAGGCTTTGGATTCAAACAAATATTTCTGCTAAGGCTGTGTAACCTTAAGCAAGTTGCGTAACATCTCTGACAATTGACATATGGAAACTCTGATGATTTCTTCACCTGTGAAATATGGATGATAATAGTGCTTTTCTCAGAGGGCTGAGAGATAATTTAATGAAATAATATATATAAATATACAAAACTAGCTAACACTTACGAAGTGTATAATAAATTTTCGTTTTGAAAAGTAGATTAGCTGAGAACCCCTAAAAGCATGTTAGAATAGAGTGGAACAACTTTCCACAAGGCAAGGAAGCTTATGGACAGTTTTATAGATGTATCCTAGGTTTATTCTGTGACAAGCAATGCTAATAGTGACCTTAGCATTTATTAAGAGCTTGGTGTGTGCCAGGCACCACACTAAGCACTTTATGTGGATTAGCTCTGAGCAAGTCTCTGGGTTCTAAGACTGAAGACTATCTTAAGGCAAGCGGCGGGGAAGGCTGTGCTTTCTGCTTATGTGTATCAATGCCAGAGAAGTGCTCCACTGTTCTCTGGGATGTGTTTACTCCCCCAGCCCTTGGCAAGTTTATAAACCATTGGCTTTGAAAGTTTCCACGTGTCAAGCACGTGGGATCTGTTTTGCTCTAATTCACTTGGGTTTGCAACTGAAAAGCTCTGACCTTCCCAAAGTTCACCTGGGTGTGTGAAGATGGCTCAGGGGGCCCAGGGCCAAGAGTAAGTTGTGCAAATCTTCCCTCTACCACAGCAGCCTGCAGAGAATCCCTCCAACCCAGGACTGCTCCTTAAAGTCAAGGATGCAGCACATCTGTGTTTCTTCAGCACCTGGACCCAATCTTGCATGTGGCAGGCAATCAATGTCTTAAGGAAGGGAAGACAGAACTTAGTTTCCATCTTTTTCTCTATCCCCAGCATCCCCACCCTGTCTACTCCTATCCCCTGCACCTACCTTGTGTCAGCCATACATGCGTTAATGGTCTCAGTTGAAAACAGGGTCCTCCCTGAGGCCTGTGAGGCATCTGGGTAGTTTTCAGAGGCTGGTGTCAAGAGCAAGAACAGACCATCAGGGATAAAGCTTGGCCTCACCCATGGCTTGGCTGAGTGACACTGGACAAATTACTTCTCTCTCTGCACTGCAGTTTTCTTATATGTAAAATGTAGGTGATAATTAGAGAACGTACTTCATTGTATTGTAAGGCATTTGATTCAATGTTTGGTACATAATAAATCAGTGTGTATTGAAACATATGTAAATACACAGTACACACAGCTATATACACATATATGCACAAATATAGACACAATATACAAACGTACACACACAAGGATAGTGTGTATGCATATGTGTGTGTGTATGTGTGAATAATCCCTGGAAGCTAAGAAGCAGCCAGGAAGTGCTCATTCTACACTCACATGCACCCACACACTGACTTAAAAACACAGCGTAACATACAAATCCATCCAATAAGCATTCTAAATGATGACTACTGTAATAAGAAGTAGCCCAATGGAAAGAGTAAGCCAGGAAAGACTTCCTGGAGGAAACAACTTCAAACTGCGCATGGAAAATAAGTTGAGTGAAATTATTGTCCTATGCTTAGACTTACTCCAGAATTAAGAACAGGGTAAAATCCAACCAAGAGGCTGCCCAGCCTCAATGGGAGAGAGATCGCTAATAGAAGTGAGAGTCTCTGTCTATTCTTTCACTTCGTTCTGAGCTACAACTGGCAGAGGAGTTAGCTTCTCCTGCAATTCCAGACCTTAGAAAAATTCAGAGAATAATCCTGTGAAATCCTGTAGGAAAACGCAGTTAAAGTCCCCATATGGTTTTCACAAAATCTTGTCTCTGTTAAGACCAAACACCAAAGAGCTGGTCAAATATCTTCCTGAAGATGGGGCCTCCTCCAGCCGTATCAGCTGGGTTTCCTCGATCCCCAAAGCAAGAAGAAAAAAAAGGCTCTCAGAGTAGGTACCGTGCACCCCTGGCTCCAGGGGGAGACTTGGGTTGGAGAGGCCAGCCAGGCGCCTTGGCTAACGTTTGGTACCACAGCTAAGTGCAGTCTCCAGCTTAGCAGCCTCTCCCCCTTTATCTCGCCCCCACCGTTCCTTTCACTTTGACATAATGAAAGTGCAACTTGCACACTGTCTCGAGATTGCATATGATAATTGGAAACATGTGTCTTAGCTGGCATACCTTCAAAGGGCTTTGGAACTCTGACTTGGGCCGTCTTCTGATTGCAATAGCAATCCCCCAAGCTGGCTTTCCAGTCTTCACATTCCTTCAGCTGCACCTTAGTATTAACTCTTGCCAGGAGAAGGCTGTTGCAAGCAGAGCTCATTCCTGAGGGTCTGTAGAGGCTGGCAATAATGGTTTCCTGAGTGTACAGCAAGGTTCTAGGCTTGGCATCTGGGCACTGACTTTTCAGAAAATAACAGCAAGAAACAGCAGGTCCATTTTCCTTTTTGCAGAAATGGCACGTTGATGAGTTGTCACTGAGGCAGAGGCCTGGGTCTTTTAGAGTATTGCTTGGACTCTCAAGGGTTGTGATGCTGGACCCTATGTAATCCAGCAGTGTGCTTTTTTCCTGAAGAAAATATCAAAATGTCATTATGTCACCAGGAGACTCGGCGGGAAGTATAGAATCAATGGTGACTCCACTATAATCACCCCAAGCTGTGTGATGGACAGGTAAGGCCAAAGGGACCTTATTCAGTTCAGCAGACACTGACTGCACATCTGTGATATGCAAGGTGCCATGCTAAGCCCAGAGTAGACAGAGGAGTAAGATGGGGCCCCTGTCCTCCGGGCCCTTACATCACAGTTGGAGATTGAATAGAGGATTGGGTGTTACTTTCAACTTTCAGTCTGGATATACCCAGAGACCACATATCCACAGCACATACAGGTAGCCCCCAACTCCCTCTGGTGTAGGCAGCAATCACCTGGCCCACCCCCACACATACCTTGGCCTCCACCTACTTATTGATGACTTGCTCCCACTCCTGTCTCAAACCTACTGAGTTCCAAACTCTCAGCTGGCTGTGCACCCCTAACCCTAATCCTGCCTTGAGTTCTCTATGGAAGTGTTTCTCAAACTTTCAGGTTCACGTGAATCAGGTCTGATTCAGTAGGTGATGGATGGGGGACTAAGATCCTGCATGTCTAACAAACCCCCAGGTGACATACACAGCGCTGCTCTGGGGACCGCACTTTGAACAGCGAGGTCCTACACCACACATGGCTCCCCAGTGGTCTCAACCTGTTCTTGCTTAGGAACTCTGACAAGGCTCATTTCTTTGGTTCTCAGGCCAACTGGCCTTAGACAGAGCAGTCCTGGCTTGAGCTCCACCAATGGGAATCCAACCTCTGCCTTTGGTAAGGAGAAGTCAGAAAGAGGCCCATCTGACTAACATCATACTGGGGAAAACGTGGTGTGGATGACAACCAAGTCCTAAGAAGGTAGGAACCTATCCCAAAAGGAAGCTGGAGGTGGAGACACGGGTAGGAAGGAGAGGGTGTGTGTCAGGCCTTGAACGTATATTTGACAGAGAGGCAGAAAGAGCAAGGCACCTGCCACACAGCACCAGCCTTGGTCCCATTCATAGAAAAAAGACATGGTGGCAAGCAAAGCACCGCAATGGAGACCTGAGGCAGAGTTTTTTCTTCTTGAAATAAATCTGAGCAAGCATCCTCTCTTCTCTTATCCTCAGTTTCTTCTTCTTGATAGCAAAAGATAGAGTCCTCCTCCTCGGTGTCAGACATCTGGGACTGTCCTAAGGCTTCCCAGAGGGGCTGTTTTTACTGCACCCAGGACAGTTTACATAACACTTGCATCAGCAATGGTTGTAAAAATGAAAAATGTCACAGTTCAATGTGTAAAACAAGTAGCTCCCATCAGTTTCAGAGTTTGTCTTCCTTCATCTTTAAGTAGATGAATTCCGTAGTCAAACCATGTCAGGAGTCATTTGAAGCATTTGAAAACCCCAAACCAGGCCTCCTGATGGCCATGTGTGGAGTTTCCACCTCAGGCTCTTACCCTCAAAGGGCAATATACAGTTTATTTACAGTTTGTCATATTTGAAGAATGTCCTTTAAAAATAACAACCAGTTATAGTCCTTCTTTCTTAAGTTGGCTCCTTTCTCAGCCCATAACAGTTGTTGCTGTAATCACAATCTCTCTTTTATCCATTAAATAAAAATATCACTATTTTGGGCAAAAGATCATGAACACAATAAAAATGAGGCTTATGATTGTCATAAGAGAAGTTTAGCTAGAAAAAATATTGCAAAGAATTCAAACCACTAGAAGTTTATCAGAACAGATGGCCAGCAAGTTCTCTTAATTAATAGTTGCTCTAAGCAATAAAATCAAAGTAAATGTTGCCTGTGTATACAAGAAATCACATATTCAGATCACCCAGTGAAGTTCTTTGGTTTACATTTAGGTATCTCGTGCCACAGATATGCAGTCTTTGGTGGTAAATATAAATTTATCTCTGGAAAATATGTTGTTTCGGAGACTGTTTGAAGTTTTCGTTTTTTATTTTTTATTTTTTTATTTTTTTACTTTTATTTTACAACATGATTCTACACAGAGCAAGAGCCAGAAGACCAAAATCTGGGCAAAACTCCCCCTAAATCAGTCTTGCTCAGTTTTTCCAGCAGCCTCTGGATTCAGCGCAGGCAGGGATTCCAGCTGGGAAAGCTATCAGTTTGCTGCTGATTTTCTTCTTCTGTGCTTACCTTTTACTTGGGTCATTTTCCTGATTTTTCTACACATGTTCCAGGAAGCCTTCCCTCAGCCTCCTGTCAGACAAGACTTCTTCCCATTGAGCAATCACACAGGATAAGATTCATGGCTGGGGAAAGTGATGATAGGACTGAGGTCTATAAGCAAGAGGGCCCAACATACATCAAGGGGCTTGGATGACTCGTGGTAACAAAAAGCAAAACTCTATTCATTGAGAGATTTATTCTACATAGACTTTAATCATGGCTTTATTCAGCTGTGGTTTGTGTGTATTTGGTGAGTCACAGAGGCTTTTAAGAGGAAGAGGAAGAGGCTTTTCAATATTTTTCTTCATTATAAAAGCTTTATCTTATGTAAAGCAATAAAAACACAATTAAAATGGAATATCCAGATTCCAGTGGAATGAGGGGAGAGTGTCAGAAAAAGAAGGTGAGGAAGACAGGCTCAACCCATTGACATATACAGACCATCTGGAGCATGAGGTAAATCTCAGTGCTATTTTCTTTTAACAAAGACACTGCAGAGTTCAGGTGGCAAATAGTGGCAGGCTGAGGAGAACACAGTGAGCACTACTGCCCTCAACACACCCACACAAGCTATGTGTTTATATCTGTCCATTATTGGCTGGGGGTAAAAAAAAATAAAAATAAAAAATCCTGCTCCATCTACTCCATTAACCCATATTGGCCCAAACTACAAATTCACCTGTTTGTTGTTTTTTGGATTTTTATGAATTTATGTTTAGTGAGGGAGAGGCAAGTATGGCAGAGAGGTTAGGAGAATAAGGTACAAGAGCAGAATTCCTCAGTTCAAATCCTAGCTCCCTTGCTTAATAACTATGTGACCCAGAGCAAGTTACCTAAGCTGTGCTTCTTTATCTGCGAAATGGAGATGATCCTTTGCCTCAGGGTTTAATATCATCTCTGTAAAGTGACCAGAATACTGTTAGTTGACGTTACCTTTCTCTCACACAGGAATGAACTCTATGGCTTCATTCCATTAGGGAAACCAAGAAGGGCTAGAGAAAGAAAAGGTAACCTATGCATCATCAGTTCCAACCCTGAGAAGGAGAGGTAGAAAAGGAGACCAGAAAGCAAAGTGCTAAGAGAAGAGATCATCTGGCTCACTGTTGGACAGCCTGGATGCTACAGTGAGTTTTTCCTCATGCTGAACTAAACATCTTTCCTCAACATTTCCACCTTTCACTCAAAGTGCTATTTCTGGAACAATACATGGAGTTGGCCCATGCCCTTTTCTATGTGACAAATCTTTGAAAATAGCTATTATGTCCCCACCTAAGTCTTTTATTTCCCAGGCTAAGCATTCCCGAGTCCTTCGATTATCCCTGGATGACGGAGTTTCCAGGCCCCTTCCCATCATGGCCAGCCTTCTCTGGACACACTTTAATTTTTCCATGTTCCTCTTAAAATGTGGTGTCCAGAAGGAAACACAATACTCTAGATGTGGACTGACCAAACACTAATTACAATGGGACTATTAACTCCTTTGATCCACATAGTATATTTCTATTAATGGAGCCTAAAATTACACAAACGTTTTCAGTGGCCACATCACACTACGTTTTCATTTTGAGTTTATGGTAAATTATAGCCCCTTGGTTTTTTGTTTTGTTGCATTGTGTTTATTTTTTACTACTGTATTATTTAACCAGGACTCTTCTATCTTGCATTTTGCCAGTAATTATTTAGGTTAAACACAGAAGTCTGACTGACTAAATGGTGAGAGTTAAGGTCTTTGTGGGCAGGAACTATGTCTAGCTCATCATGGCATTCCCGAGTCTAGCACATTGCCTGGCTTATCCATGTGGTAGCTGTATCTTCTACCTCTTGCCTCCCATCATGATGACAGCTTAAGGAATAAAGGCACAAAGAATGTACCAGGCAGAAGCTCAATCTTTACACTTAATTCTAGCATTAACCCCAAATCCCTATGACATCTCCCACCCTGGCAACCCAGAGTAGAGCACCTTTGTAGGACTTTTATGCCCTTACTTGAATCTGCCTATATGATGGCAAACTCAACAGGGAAGAAAGAGGAAAGGAAAAAAGCAAATCGAAAACAGGGGGTGAATAAAAGAGTGTTTGCTCAGTCCAGCTCCATGTCTATTTGCCTGTCCTTCCCACCAAGAACTCTACCACTTCAATTTGGGGCATCCTGTGAGAGGAGGGGGGATCCTTGAGCTCCCCCTAGAGGTTAGAGTATGGGACTAATAAGAGATGTTCAATACTTAAATGATCACTGATGTTGTATTCTTTCTGAACCTTAGATCCAGTATTCCAACATATTGATCAGTCCTCTCAACTATCAGATAATTGTGAGTTTAAGAAGGATTGGGCCAACCTGGGGCTTCTAAATGAAATACTACTCCATGTGACCTTGGTCCAAGGAAGTCACTGCAAACTCATTTTGCCTGAACATGAACTTCCTTACCTTGTTTGCTTGCTCCTGTCAGCTTTGGACCCCAGGCAGCCTCCCACACACTTCCAGGCTCTGTATTTGCTTAACTTGGACTTCATATTTATTACTCATTCACTTGGTCATCCAAGTCAAGGGCTGCATAGGCGCTGGGAATACACTAGAAAGATAAATCAGGCATGGGAATTATAATCTAGTGAAAGAGGAAAGTAACCCACAAATAAGTGAAGTTATAGCCAAAAGAATCACATAGGGTCCTGAGCACCACGATAAGGGGCTCTGACCTTATCGAGGAGGAGAAAGTGATGTGTGAGATGAGAAATGAACACAGTCAGCTAGTTAAGGATGGGACTGAAGTGAAGGAATTTCCAAGTAGAGGAAATGGCCTTCTGCAAAAAAAACCTGGTACATAAGGGAGCCCAGCAAGTACCAGAAGCTGAAAAGAGGCCAGCATAGCTAGAACAGAATGCAGAGAGGAAGCTCACAGGAAGATAAGGCTACAGAAGAGAACTGCTTGGCTTGTCACCAAGACCTGCCTCCAGATTAACTGTGACCATGACCCATGCCTTTTGAGCATGACTGTCACATCATTCTTTTTTTTTTCTTTGAGACAAAGTCTTGCTCTGTCACTGAGGCTGGAGTGCAGTGGCGTGATCTCAGCTCACTGCAACCTCTGCCTTCCAGGTTCAATAGATTTTCCTATCTTAGCCTCCTGAGTAGCTGGGATTACCGGCATGCACCACCATGCCTGGCTAATTTTTGTATTTTTAGTAGAGGTGGGGTTTCACCACGTTGGCCAGGCTAGTCTTGAACTCCTGATCTCAGGTGATAGCCTGCCTTGGCCTCCCAAATTGCTGAGATTACAGGCATGAGCCACCATGCCCGGCCAACTGTCACATAATTCCTAATCTTCCTTTTCCACTCTATCTGCCAGAATTTCATGAAATACACTGTCAAATACTTCAAGGCAATCAAAATACACTATGTGCATATCATGACCTTGATAGAGCTGTGATTCCATTACAGACCATAGCCATAGTATATCAAGGATGATTGAAGATTGTTTGTTTGCTCTTCTTATTTAACAGGGAATGTTTGGACATGCTTGAAAACATAGGAAGAAGTCAAACAGGGAGAAACAATGGGTGCTAGAGAAGATGGTAAATAGAGGAAAAACAGATTCCTTCATGAGGAGACACTAGGTGCCTCCCTAATATCTTTCTATGAATAGTTTCACTTATGTCTTTAAAATCATATCATTCGGCAATACTTTTTATTTGTTCAATGTTTTTTCTTGTAGATAAGAAATATCAACTGGTGACCAAGCAAACTGAAGCCTATTTTTCTCCATTCCAGGATTACTGAATACCAGCTACACATCTGTAACCAAGCAGTAGCACCCTCTACTTTTATTGTTCATTCGTCTAATCACCCGTTCTTTCAGCAAATATGTATTAAGTTCTGTCTATGTGCTAGATATTGGAGCTAAAAATATTAATAAAACAGAGTATTTGTCCTCAGAAGGCTCACCAACAAGTGGGAAAACTATACAGGACACAATTAATGAGTGATGAGTAGATGCAAATGTAAACAAATTTTAACACGAGGTGAGAGAAAGCTCTTAATTCTGTGTATGGAGGAAAGGAAGGCCTTTCATGGAGGGGTATTTGAGCTAAGACTTGGAGGATGAGTGGGAGCATACTACCAGTGCAAGAGGAAGTCCAAGGTAGAGGAGACAACATTTGCAGAGTCCTGGAGACAAAGAAAAATGTGGAGTAATCAGTAGCTGAAAAAAGGTAGCGTGGATAGAGTCTGAGGTGGCCTTAGGAGTCCAGAGAAGATGAGGCTGGAAGAGCAGGTAGGATTCACTCATGATAGGCAATGAACTCTGTTTTCTACAATTTAGATTTTATTGGCTAGGCAAATGGTGAGCTCCAGTTGGCATTTTAGAAAGACTGCTCAGGCAACCATGTAAAAGATAAGTTCAATCATAACGACCTGAAGAGAATTTTAACTGAACTTGACATCAATAACTGGTTGGTTCATCTACATTTGGCAGTATACCCACACTGCTGCCTTGATTTGTTTGGAAGAATATCTAAACCTTAATTAGAATCCAGAATCTCTGAAAAAGATGGCTGGGGTTAGCTCAGTTTTTTTCTTAATTGTGTTCTACAGAATGCTAGTTCTATGGCGTATTAGTAGGTGCTAAGGGGTATGGGGGTAGAGGAATGTCTACCAGTTACATTTTAGGAAATTATACTTAAGGTTATTACCCTTGGGGGATAGAGTGGCATTATGGGTAACCCAGAAAAGATAAAGCAGAGAAAATGCTTCTATGTTTCTTCAGAAAGCATCAAAGAAGACATATTGCAGGAAGCTATAGACACAAACATAACCTCTTGCTTCCTTCTCTGTGCTTACTTTCCTTGGACTAGTGCTAAAATGGGCTGATATTGATATTCTCTGAGCACACAAGTACTTGTAGCAGTTTTAACTTCAGCTGGGTGGCAGGGAAAAAATTAATTTATGATTTGAGAATTTGTTGTGCAGCTGACTAACCCTCCCCTAGAGAAAGGGCCAGGGTGTGTAGATGGTATCAGCCAGGCTGATCAAGGTGAGGAGAAGGCTCAAGGGGTCAGGATAAGTCAGAGAGAGGAGGGACCAGGGAAGAGATGAGAGAAGAGATCCAGAACTTGAGTGTTAAGCTGTGACCATGGGAGAATGTTTGAGTATCAAGATAGAGACGTTGAATCTGACATTAGACCTGGGCCTGAAAAAATCAGTAGGATATTAGGTCCCAATTAATGTAGAGACACAATAGAAAGCTGGGAACAATATGTGAATGAAACAAGAAGGTCTAGGCCTTTCTCCGTGAATGGAGACAGGTAGCTCGCAGCATCTTTTTATGAGGCGCTGTCTGTGTGATATGGAAGTGCGGGGGGGTCACTGTGCATTAAAGGCACAGCACCTGGGTAGGCAAGGTCATACCCCTGGACTATAAGTTACTGGGCAGGAATCATTTGATTAATTTTAGTTCCTGTAGCACCCAATACAGAACTTGACACAACAGTAGATGCTCAGTTAAGATTTATTGAACAGATGGCTAAATAAATTCTATAATTTAAGCTTTCCTCCACATCACCAACCTATCCCTACCTCCGTATTCCAAAGGAGAGTCTACTTTGACATGGTGTTTCTTTGTAGAATGACCCTCTGAGTCTTTATCCCAACAGAAAGATACGAAAACCTTCATTAAGATGTAGGCTTCCTATTTCAATAGAAAAATGACACCAGTTGGCAGACCTATTTCTGGTGGAACACCGAAAGTGGCACAGGGTCTGAATGTTTGTGTCCCCTCAAAATGTATATGTTGAAATCTAAACTCCCAAAGTGATGCTATTAGGAGGTAGGGCCTTTAGAAGATGATCAGGTAATAAGGGCAGAACCCTCATGAGTGGAACTAGTGCCCTTATTTAAAAAGCCAGAAAGAGCTGCCTTGCCCCTTCCACCCTGTGAGGGAATCGCAAGAAGGCACCGTCTGGAAGGAAGCAGGCCCTCACCAGACACTGAATTTGTCAGAACCTTGATGTTGGGCTTCTCAGCCTCCTGAACTGTGAGAAATAAATTTCTATTGCTTATTAGACATGTGTGTTAAGGTATTTTGTTATAGCAGGCCAGACAGACTAAGAGTCTTGCTAACCACTCCTCTCCCTCTTTTTACTTCATTCCAACACTAGGCTGGACTTCCGGGAAATGTACACTTAACAATGATTAAACAAGTGATTAAAATGGTAAAGCTAGGTAAGCAGGAAACATGGGCCCAGAAGACAGCTTACTGAAGAGGGACCGTGGGAAAAGTTTAGCAGTGCTACCAACTTAGGCTTATTGATCAAGTCAAAACCATAGAAATGGTAATATTGTGTTATTTTGTTAATTTTTGCTTTTTCCTAGCTTCTATAATCATGAGAAGAATTTGAGCATGGTTGTCTTTTCACAGAAAGGGAGGAAAGGGGGTGTAGGTCTTGAATGGTGTGTGGTTCACACTGTGGCCAATCACTACGCCAAGTGCCCAGGAGTAGAGTCATATAACTCACAGGCAAAATGCCAGTGGGTCGAGAGCATAAGAAATCTGATAATGCCCGCTTCCTACAGAGCAGCAAATGGCATTTCAGAGCAATGTTCATGGGGTCATCTTTTCCAAGGTTTGTGTACTCAGGGAAGATGGAGGGAACTGCTAGATATATTTGCAGGAATATGAAAAAGACAGAAACAAGGGTGGCTGGCACTCAACGCAAAAGCAAGTTGATTCTGTTGCATAACATTGTAAAACTACTTAATGTGAATGCACTTAATGCCCTAAAATGTACACTTAACAATGATTAAACAAGTGATTAAAATGGTAAATTTTATCTCATATGTATTTTACCATAATAATTTATTTAATGAGCAAAGAGAATGAGGGGAGCAACTTGATTCTTTATAACCTGCATAGAGGGAAGGGATCTATGGTGCAGTTGGTTCAAAAACATCTTTATTTGGTTTTGAATGGCAACATAGGAGTCTGCGTATGTGGCTGGTAATGTTCCTATATGTTCACCTTTCTCTTGGGCACACGCTATCTGATAACAAGAGAAGAAAGTGCTGCAGTGCACTGAGTATCATGAAAGGAGGAGCAAAAGCTACTCCTGGCCATGTGTGATCTGCAGAGTGATGGGCAGTAACTGTACCACCACTGGGCAAAAAGGCCCAGCTATTTATGCACTGCCCACACAGCTGATACTCAGCCGAGCCAATGTCCATTTTCCTCCCCTGGTCCATAGCATGTGTGTGGACTGTCCTGGAACACAGTAATAGGCAGAGACTTCCGCATGCTCACACCCAAGGTCTTGTCCTCAGAAGCTCTGTCAGTCTCTGCCTCGGAAAGGCTGGCCAAGGAATGTTCAATTCAGAGGCACTCCCTGTCCTGCTCAAAGATGAAACAGTGACAAAAGTGACAACACTTTATGTCTGCAGGGTAATTTATAAGAATAGCCTTGCAAAATTATCCAGCTTCAGTTGGTGTTTGTCACTTGCTGCCTAATGTCTTCAGTCCAACATTAGTGATAGAACAATATCAGGTCTGGCCAGGAAAGGGGCTTTGTAGCCTCTCCCTTCTTCTTAAAGGGGGCCTCCCTTCCAACTTAAGAAACATTAGTCAAGCATCGACTGTGTATTCTGTGCTAGATCCTGGGACCACACAGAGAAATTAGATAAGACCCTGAGGTCAGGGCATTGCCCTCCCTCAAACCTCAAGCCTCATGCTTCCTAGTTGTAACCTTCCCTAGAGATCTGGAGCCCAAAAGATGATTGGTTCCCAGTCAGTCCCTTGGCAAGTATTCACCCTTTGCCTCCTCAGGAAATCTCATTCCATTGCACTGTCTCCCTCTGGCCTTAGCAGAAACTAACACTTCTTGAGGACACTGCTCCCCTGCCTCAGTCAGTTTGGGCTGCTGTAACAAAAATACCATAAACTAGGTAATTCATAAACAACAGAAATTTATTGCTCAGTTTGGGAGCCTGGGAAATCCAAGATCAAGGTGCCAGCAGATTCACTTTCTGGTGAGGGCTTGCTCTCTGCTTCATAGATGACACCTTCTCTTGGTGTTTTCACATGACAAAGGGGCAAACAAGCACCCTCAGGCCTCTTTTTTAAGGGCACAGTCCTATTTATGAGGGCACCACCTTCATGACTGAATCACCTCCTAATTACCTCAGCTTTTAATATCAGCACATTGGGGATTAGGTTTCAACATGTGAATTTTGAGGAGATACAAACATTTACCATAGCACCCCCCTACCACTCTCTCTGTGGTTTCTCATTCTTCCATTCCTCATTTACCTCAAGCTGAGGTAGGGGTAGAGAGGCAGTAGCACTGGGCACCCATTGCTGCTTCCAGGCCATCAGTCCTCCTGCCTCCTGTGAGAGTCTCTTCTCCTTTACGACTTTACCATGGTGCCCCACTCCTCCTCATGCCACCAACTGTGAACCTCCAAGGTACTGAAGAGAACTTAAGTAACATAAAAAAAAAAAAAAAAAAATTCACTATCATCAAGTCCTGGGAATTTAAGCTCTTAATTTTCTTAGATCTGATCCCTCTCTTTCTGCAACCACTGCCCTGTTCAGGCCTTCATCATCTCTTGCCTGGAACACTGCTATAGCTTCCTTACTACTGTATCTGTAGCCAGTCTTGTTGCCCTCGTATCTACCTCCTCTTCCTTTCTAAAACAGAAATATACCCATCGTACTTCCCAACTGATTGTGACCTCATGGTGATACTAACATGTATTAAGGGCTGACGTCGTGTGAGACACTGGGCTAAGTGTTTGATTTGTTACTATTATTGACCCATTTTACAGAAGAAGAAACCACAGATGAGAAATAGTCAAGATCACATAGCAATAAACATCTCAGATGAAATTCGCAGACATAACTCTCCAACTCTAGAGCCTAAGCACTCAAATATCATGTGTCATTAATGTCTCTGCTCCCACCAAGCACAAGGGAGGATTTAAGGAAGTCACTGCCTGGCCTCCATAATGTTAGAAGCAGCCATGTTAGCTGCTTTGGTCAATGAGAAGTGAGTGGAAGTGATGTGGCTCATGTCCCGATGGAAGCATTTCAGCCTGTGTGTAATTCTCCATGCTCTCCTTCTCTGCTGTGGTGAACCCCAAAACTTTGTGTTGAGATGATGGAATCATACAATGATAGAGCCCTTTTCTGCCTGGGTCCTGACAGACCAGTATGAGTTGAATTTTCCATCAAGCCACAGGATTAAAGCATAAACTACAAATAAGCTTTTGTTTGGTAAACCTTTAGGCAATTGAGATTTGGTTATGCTAAAGAGAAAAAAATATATGCTCACAGTGTAACTTAGCCTATCTAAATGAATACAAATATACCACCTCACCTCGGTTCTAATAACCAGGCTCTTGTCTTCTTGCAAACTCCTTCTCACACTTCAGTTTTTAAGTAATTGGACTTACTAGCTCTGCAAATTCAAGTAAGTCACTTACTTCTCACGGTCTTAGTTTCTTCCGCTATGAGGAAGTAGAAGGTTGAATTAAATTTTAGGTAACAAACACTAACAGAGAGTTGGCAGGTACCAGGCACCATGCTGGATGCTAGTTGATACCAAACCCCTGCTCCTATATCTGGTAGATAGCATGAATCTGTCCTGACCAGCTGCCTAGGACGGTCCTCCAGAGACAGTCTGCTGGAAACAAACCTGGAGCAAGTCCTGGCTCTGCTACTAGCCATGACACCTTGGGCAAGTTATTACTTAACCTGTCTGTGTCCATTGCCTCATTTAGTCAAACAAGTATATTTGTTGTTACCTATCAGGTCCATTGGGAGTGTTAAATAAAATAAAGAGTGTGTGTATAACTCCATGGTTAAGTCTGTTGGTGATAGAAGCAGACAGATCTGGTTCTAGTTATAGCAGTCACCTCTTACTTGCTATGAGACCCTGACCATGTTACTTAGCCTCTTTGTACCTCAGTTTCACCATCTATGAGGAGAGAATAATAATGGGTCCCTCTACCTCACTGGGTTTTAGTGAGAAATATTGAGCTTTTGGTACATAGTGGCACTCAACAAAAGTTATTTTTTCTTAAGAAAGCTGCTTTACACATGCTAGGTTGCTACATATCTATATATCAAAACTCACCACAATTATTTATTGAATGGGTTTTTCTTCTGCCTTGAAGACAGGGGCTGAGTCTTGTTCCTCTTCACCTCTACAGTGAAAGTAGACCTGGAAAGTAGACGAACTAAATAATTGTTTCAGGATTCAGCCCGAATACATTCATCATGTTTTCTCTTCTGCTCTTTCTATCATCCTGAAGAAAACTCAATCTCTTGGCCTTAGAAAGTCACAGGCTCATCTGGGGGACTGTTCAGTTGTCAAAGAAATCAGTCTTCAAAATGAAAGGGGAAGGAGCGAAAGGGGAGGGAGCAAAAGAGTGACGAGCTCCCCAAATTGCCTACGTCTCTGGGTTGTGTTTTTCTGCAGTCTGAGAGGTTTTGTTTTTGATTTAAAGAAACAAAACAGTTTCCAAGAAAAACTCCTTTTGCTATGATTCAAAACCATTTAATTTGTGATATTATTTCCTCTGCTGAGCTTTCAACTTTCTACACCCCTCTGGGGCTGAATAGCTCAGGGGCTGAGCGTGCTCTTGCGTATGTAACATGGTGCTTCTCTGCAGGCCACCACTGGCTGCAGAGCCCTGAGACGCAGTTCACGGAAATAAATCACGGTCCCTACGGGCTTTATCCAGATGGACGTCAACAGCATCCTTGCAAGTGGACCCTCCCACGCCTCTTAATCATGGATTTTTCCCTGGGGAAAGTGTAGGGTCATCTGTGACTAGAGTCAGCACAGCCAAGCTCAGGGCTATCAGATGAGTGTCTCTGCATGGTTTTGTGGCAACAGTTGGGATTGCCTTATAACATATCAGGGAAAAATCCCTGGAATCCCAGATAGAGTGTCTTTGTCCTCACAGTTCACAACCATAGAGAGCACCTGCCTTTCCTCAAAGCCCCTCCACGCTTCAAGGTGGCCAAAAGAAAGCTTTTCCTTCACCCGCTGGCCATGTCCCATGTCTGAAAACTGTTCCACAAGTGGCCTGGTGCCTTTTAAGGCTTTTCTTGAACGGAGGGACAATTCTACCTGGATCATGGCATTCACTGATGTAAATTCTCCCAGGCGGGAGAAAACCGCCCCCTTCTCCACACCAGCACAGCGAGGCGCAGGGCTCAGGCACCAGCATTTTCCTCACTACTTGAGAGCCTCTTCAGACCAAGGGAAGGATGCTACATGAAAAATCGTTTTTAAAAATCTACATGAGGCTGAAATTTCTAGAATAATTTTCTAAAAGATGGACTATTTGACTTGGAATGGAATGAAATTGTCACTGGAATTGTTTGAACACCAGGCAGAAAATATATAGAAAAGATTCAGACAAACAAATATTGACATTAGTTGGTTCGTTATCGCTTTCAATCCCAATATGCTATAATCGAAGGAAAATATTTTCGCTTACCAACAAATACTAAAAGCCTGGTAAGTGCACTGTACTCCTTGAGGTACCATGAGACATGAGGGGATGAGAAGACACAGTCCTTGTACTTAGCCTTAGGAGGTAAGATACCTGTATCAGGCAGGATCACTTAATTGATGCTAATTTCAGAAACTTAAAACTATAAATGCCTAAATTCCCATGTATGTGAGGTGTCTTTCATAAGTCATGGAGGAGGCAGGGCTCTGCTCCACATCCTCTTGGTTCGGGGACCCAGGCTAACAGAGGCTTAGCTTTGGGGAATGCCCCGGGTTACTGCAACAACCGAACAACAATATAGGGCAGTATGTAATCAAGGACTCAGTGAAGAAAGTGCCACATTACAGTTTGATGAATGAATGAATGAATGAATGAATGGGAAATTCAAGTGAGTTCAACATTAAAAAGGAAGATTTAGGATGTGGCTACACCACTGAAAGGGGAGAAGTAAGTAAATGGGAGGCACAGAGAGGAAAATACCATCTCCAGAAGAAGTGAAAATGACAGAGCAAAGTGGGAAGGAAACTAAAATTTATAAATCACCTATTATGCTCCAAGGGCTCTGTAGAAAAGTTTACATTTTATGATCCTCATTTTACAGATGACATTGGGTCTCAGAGAAATCATAAAGCTTATTCTCCTATACACATACTTCTAATAAATACAGAGCTGGCTTTCAAATATAAGTATCCTTGGCTCCAAAGTGTGTGAAATTTTCTACACCACAAGAATGTAATAAGCGTTATATTTTTCCAGGACCATGAGGAGGCTGGATTGTCTAAAGCAGCCCTAGGGAACAGTGAAAGATAAACTCAGAGAATTTTGGCTGTGGGCTGAGTTTGGAACTGATCAGTAATCAATAAGGCATCACTGACATTCAATTTGCGTATATATTACATGCCCCTATTACTGTAACATTGCAGGAGTTTTCAGTATTAATAAAGTATTTCCTCCCTTCTAGGAGCATACAAAGCCTTAGGAAATAAGAGTTACCCTGTAATACAGGCAGAATCTGCTCCTTCATAGCACAAACAGAAGTACAAAGGGTAAAGATGGGAAACACACTCTACATGCAGGTGTAAGTGGCAAGGGAAGAAAAGGAGACAGGTGGTCCTGCTGTTCCCAGGAAGCTAAGGAGAATGGCCAAACCCTTAAGTGTAACTGTGCCTTCCCCAAGCCACACTGGCCACAGTAGGACCCAATACAAGAATAACACTTCTCACCAGATATTCTCTATGATTTATTGCATCACTAGGGTGTATTTCACCCATGCTCTGAAACCGAGCCTTCTTATCTACCACAGAAATGGCCCATCATCTTTTTCCTTGCATTCACTCCTTCCTCCCTGCATTTTCTTCTTCCTCTAACTGAATTACAGTGTCGATTGACCTGGCTCATTAACAATGATAATGATAACAGTAACTTCTAACAATTACAAAATACCAAAGATATGGATCAGATACATTGTTTCATTTACACCTTGCAACACCAGATGAAGAACCCAAGACTCAAAAAGATATGCATCTTATCCAAGATCACACAGCTAGTAAACATCAGAGCCAAGATTCAAACCCAGATCTTTCATTCTGCACAGTACTGCCTGGAGACTGAGGGCTATTTCTTAGAGTGAACAGAGCACAATGCCTGGCACAGAGAAAGAAAAACAACCAATGTTTATTGAAAGGGTTAAAGGAATAAAAAATCAGACATTGAAATCACATTCCGGTAGTGACAAATATATTTTCAAGAGTGAGGAATGCATGTTAATGAATTAGGAGATCTGAGTTGGTGAGACAGGGGTGTAAGAAATGTCGATGGTAGGCACTGGAGTCCAGAAAGTGGAGGTGGGATTTGCTGGCATCTGTAGCAGGCAGCACAGTAATTCTTTGAACAGTGGGGCAGGACCTTCACTCCAGTTGTGTGTAAGAAGGCAAGAGGTGGATGGGGCGGGAGATATGGTGGTAAAATGAGAACCTGGACTGGGGTGGAGACAGTGGGAAGAAAAGTATCAGATACTGCAGTGCAAATCAGTGGGATTTGGTGGAAGATTAGACATAGGTGATGAAGGAGGAGGAGTAAAGGATGACTCCAAGTTTTCTAGGTGGTATAAATTTGGCAAGAAATTTCTTGCCATTGAAATATTCCATGGGGCATATTCTATAATATTGCTGTGTAATTTTTTTTTTCTTTTTTGAGACAGAGTCTCACACTGTCACCCAGGCTGGAGTGCAGTGGCGCGTTCTCAGCTCACTGAAACCTCCGCCTCCCAGGTTAAAGCGATTCACCTGCCTCAGCCTCCTGGATAGCTAGGATTACAGGCGCCCACCACCAGGCCCGACTAATTTTTTGTATTTTTAGTAGAGATGGGGTTTCACCATATTGGCCAGGCTGGTCTCGATGTCCTGACCTCATGATTCACCCACCTCAGCCTCCCAAAGTGCTGGGATTACAGCTGTGAGCCACCACGCCTGGACAATACCATGTAATTTTACAGATCTTTACCATTTATAAAGAACCCCTGCACCCACTGCTTTACCTCAATCTATTTTACAAATGAAACAAGTAAGACTCAAAGCATCTCAAATAGGAATTACCCGCCCCAAAGCCCTCCTTTCACTTTGGTAACCAATTCTTTTTGTACAGACAAATGGTTAGGAACAAAGATATCCATGTAGCATGCATAACTCATTAAAGGACTTAAAGGAACTTAGTTCTGGAACTTAAAGGAAAAAAGTTCTGGAAGAAGGAACCAGACAGTGTGTGTGCCCTGTTGAAGACTGAATGAGAGGTCAATGCACACTCAGCATTCAGTTGGATGGTTTCCTGTAGGATAAAGCAGACTTGTAGACTCTAGGAGAAGGACGTGTGTCTAGCCTGAAACCAGGGACTATGGTCTCAACACCTCTGAAGAAATGAAAGTCATGAGATAAAAAAATCCTGACAGGAGGGGAAAGGGCTGCATAATGTTGCAATCTTTAACAAAATAAAATAATCATACGTTGTTGGTTAGCCAAGCTCAACATCCTTTCTGCAAACCCTGTCTTTCAAGCAAGGGACACAGCAGGAAGCCTTCAGGATTAAGAGGGTGAATCTTAAGTCCAGCTTCTATGTGGAAAGCACTGTTGTTCATGAGGTTTGTGAAGGTTGGACAAATAATGACATAATCCCTTCAGATGGATAATAACTAGCAGAAAAATAAGAGACATATTCTTCATACTCCCAACCCTAAATGAAACACAGTGTTTATCAATTCCTGTCAATGTTTTTTTTAATTCTTTTTTCTTCCTTTTTTGTTTAATCACTGTGTATGAGAAGTTAAAAAATAAAGACACTTTTAAGGTTTAATTTAGAACACTTGGTATGCAAAGCAGTCCCAAAGAATTCATTCTGACCTGTGGCTGGAAAACAGGGTGCCTTGGTTAGTTCTTTGTATCTAACATATTGGAAAGTTTGTTCACGAGTCTGTCTTTTCTACAAGAATAAGATCTCTCTGGCAGTCAGGTACCACACACTTAGCAGATAGTAGCCCATAAATATAAAAACTCAAAAAATTAATGTGGAATGACAATATATTTTAATTCATCTGTGGAACAGAAATTAACCAGGGTTACTATATGCAGTTATCAAAACTATTCTTTCTGTTCCTGCTCAAAGCCAAGTGGAAAATACACACATTCTATGCCAGCAAGTTCCTACCAAGTTCCTCCTCGATACTCTCTTCTAAGTTGCCTCCTGAAGAACAGGGGCCAACTAGAGCATCATGCTTGCGAGGGCATTGAGATTATGTAACTTTGCAACTACCCCTCTCCGTAAGTGTCTTCCCCAAGAAGCTGCCATAATATGAGTTTTTCTACACACACAAAAAGCACTGTGGCACGAGAGGTGGTGAGTATGGCCTATCTCCATCCTTGCCATGGCCAGATCTGTTAATTGCCTTGCAATTATCCTCAAGTCATTTCATATGGGTCAAATTATTTCCCACTCTAGACGTTAAGCTTCCTGAAGATGTGGGCCTTGTTTTACTGTTTAAATGTATTATCAGGGTCAGGAATACAGAAGCCTTAATTAAATGTACCCTGAAATAAGAGAAGGTAGGGGCGGAGAAAAGGCCCCCGTGGGTGGAGACAAAGAGTTGGGTCGGGGGTGGGCATTCTCCTTTGTGGTAGAATCAGTTGTCTGTGGTCCTGGATTTCAATAGCACAGGAGTTCTGGTGATCTCCACCAAGAAGTTAGGGTCAGGCCATGGAATTAAAACTGTTCTTTACACAAACACAAGAACCTTTTAAAATATTTAATTGAAATGGATTGCCACATTTGTTGAAAACAGTTCTTCACTTAAAAAAAGCAGCTTCAGACAGCCTGTTTAGATTTCCAAAACATCTGTGCCTGTAATGCTTGGAAACTCACACTCCAGCGCATGGAAGCTGTCTCCAACAGGTCTGCTGCCAAGCTGCTTAGAAAATAACTAAAGAAGAAGAATCAAACAAACTCTCCAAGTAAGTGTTCCCTTTCTACAGCATGCACACTTGCTTGCTTTCGCTTTTATTTTATTTTCTCCCCAAATGGCTTTGTTTGCAAGGCCTTCTTCATGCTGTGAAAAGAGATGGGCTAGAGGTGAGTAGACTGGGGTGTGACAATGGGTGGCAGCCTCTCTCACTGCCCTCTTTCCAGGAATCAGTAGACCAACTCCCAAATGCTCCTATGCATTTTCCTCCAGACATAACATAAATTCATGAGAAATTTTCTTCAACGAAAAAATTCTCCCAAACCTCCCAGACCCACGGAATGGCAAATCTCAGAGTCAGCAGGGGCCTTTGAGGGCATATACAAAGACACCCCTCCCCACGCAGGGATTTTCTTGTCACCAGGCTGGCCTGGCTAGGGGCATCTCCCCTCCGTGGGGGGCCCTCCAATAACAGGAGCTCACCACTTCCCAGGAAGTCCAGGTCTCTTATTCGTGGTCACTTCTCTACATTCACCCAAATTGCTTCCCTGTAACTCAAATCATCAGACCTGCTCTACCCTGTGAAACTTCAAAGGATAAATCAAATCAATTCCTCTTTTCCATGGCAGACATTCAAATATGTTAAAAGAATTGTCAGGCCTCCTTGGAGTCTTCCCTTCTTGGGGCTAAATAGTCCCCATTTTCTGAAACCAGCCTGCACGTGATGGGATTGTGGGGCCGTTCCCTAGTCATTCATGCAGCCCCACCGGATATGCTCCCACTTGAAGATAGTTTGCAGACAGGCAGGACACTCCCTCAAAGGAATGAAATCCTCTGAATGTGGTCTGCTGACTACAGAAAACACTCAAACCATTACTTCGCCTAACCTCTGTTCTTTAGAAAACCATAGCATTCTGTGGTTTATCCGTGGGTTTCTCCCATGTTCCCCTCCATGTATTAACTGCTTTTAACTCACCTTCACCCTGTCCTGGACTTTGTAGATTTGTTGAGGCATAGAGCTGAACTTGAAATTTTTTTAGAGCTTTACCTCTGAAATTTTTATCTTCACAATTTAAACGCTTCATTTAGTCTGTTGAAATTTTTTTTGTACCTTGACTTTGTCATCTAATATGTCATCCATCCCTCCCATCTTTGGGAAGAAAGTGACTTCTGTGTCTTAATCCAAGCCCAAGATTTAAAAAAAAAGTGTGTATACGGTAGGTTCCAAAATAGAACATATAATAATTACCAACATTTATTGTTTTATTGTTTACCATAGGCAGGCACTATTAAATCCTTCTTGTGAATTTACACATTTAATCTTCATATCAATACTAACATATAGGTATCATTAGTAGCCCTCATTTATTGATGAGGAAACTGAAGCATGGAGAGGTTAAGCAACTTGCCCACAGTCATCCAGCTAGTAAATGGCAGAGGCAGGGTTTGAGGCCAGGCAGTCCAAGTTCAGAGCCTTTGGTGTTAGCCATGTTTCCATATTGCCCCTGCTCACAGACATCAAGAGACTTCCCTCCACCTTGACAGCAGTAGTCCAACAATCAATGCTCTTTAGGAATAACTGGGTTGACCAGCTAAAAGGCCAATATTTGTACTATAATTTAACCTATTTTTGTTCATCCTTCCGTAAGTATATTATAAGAAACTCCATCACATGGTTTCCTGAAGTCAAAATGTACTGTCTATAGCATTACCTGGATATGCAGGTTCAACCACTTGTCAAAGAAAATGAGTTTAGTTTGAAATGATTTGTTCTTAGAGAGCTTGTGCATGTGCTAGTACTTGTCTGCTTTCTGGCCCTTTAAGCCTGCCTAGCTTGCCCCACATCACCACCCCCGCTGTTCCTGGTTATTGCAGAGGGCTATTCTTGCTTATTCTAGTCTAGTCCATTCTTGCTCCAAAACCCTCTGATGCCTAGTTTAATTACTTGGTGTTTGAATCCCACCTTTGATCCTTTCTTCTCACATGGTGTATCTATGTTTTTATTTTATTTTATTTTATAAGTTCCAGGATACATCTGCAAGTTTATTACATAGGTACATGTGTGCCATCATGGTTTTCTGTGCCTACCTACCCATCACCTAGTTATTGAGCCCATCTCGCATTAGCTATTTATCTTGATGCTCTTCTTCCCCCTGTTCCCATAAGTATGTTTTATAAAACATTCTTTCTACCAGATAATAGGTTTTGGGTTTTTTTAAGGAGTATTCTTGGGTTAAATAAAATTAAACTATTTTATTTACTGCAGAGCCTTTCGTATGCTAATGTGCATTGTGAATTTCTGGCTAGAGTGATATTCTGTGAAGAATTTCAAATTAGTTGGCCGGGGAATCTGTGCTCTCTCTCCCTCTCTCTCTCTTGCTCTCACTCTCACTCTTTCTCATTCTTTTTCACACACACACACACACACACACACGCACCCTGTGTAGAGATATTAGGAGCATGTTATATAATATGGGTATATTTGAACACCAATAACTACTTCCTTGTCTAAATGCACACAAATCACCTGTTTGTGAATGTGTTCTAGAATTCTGTCAAGGAAACAGAGAAATCTAACCAAGTGGTATTAGAATCTATATTTTCCTATTTTCTGAAAGAACACACTATTTATTTGTCTCCATTTGAGTGGGAATAAACTCCTATGCAGCTTTTTAGGTCCTCTAGGATACATTTTTTACTGAGCCTGGAAGTTTGAACTGAAAGTGACTAAGTGATCTCTTATTTCTTCTTTCCTAAATCAGGCCTCAATGTCCTCTTAACAGTCTCTGTGCTTCCCTTTGTAGATTGATTTTTTTCTTGCTCCCATTTCAAGCGTTGCTCAAGCATCATGTTCTAAAGGAAATAAAGCCTTTGCTGACCACCTTATTTTAATTTTCAACACCCTCCCAGTGGATTCTTCTTGCCTGCTGCACAGATAAAACCAATTTACTGAGATAGCAGTCTTGCAATAGAGAAAGAGTTTAATAAATGCGGAACTAGCCAAGTTACAGGACAGAAGTTTATTCCTGAAATCAGCCTCCCCAAGAACTCAGAGGCTAGGGTTTTTATGGATAATCTGGTGGGCACGGGGCTACGGAATGAGTACTGCTGATTGGTTGGGGATGAAATCACAGGAGTGTGGAAAATGGACCTTGTGTGCTGAGTCAGCCTCTGGGTGTGCTGAGTCAGTCTCTGGGTGTGCTGAGTCAGCCTCTGGGTGGGGGCCATGGAACCAGTTGAGTTAAAAGTCACAGGTCTGGGTGAAGTCAGTCAGTTGCCAGAATGTGCAAGTCTGAAAAACCAATCTTAGGTTCTAAAATAGTGATGTTATCTATGGGAGAAATTGGGAAAGTCACGAATCTTGTGACTTCTGGCCCTGAGCAGTAAGGGATTATAGAAAAGCAAGCTGGAGAACAATGGCTGGTTGTCATTTAACTATGCCTACATCTTAGCAGAATTTGGGCGCCCCCTCCCCCATAATCCTAGTCTCATCAGCTTTTATTAGTTTTACAGAGGCAGTTTCAGTCTCCAAACAAGGAGGGATTCGGTTTTAGAGAGGGACTATTATCATCCTTACTTCAAAGCTAAACTCTAAATTCCTTGCACTAAGGCAAGTGAGCATAGTACCAGGGTCTTGAGCAGAACTCAGCAGGATGGAGCAAGGAGTTGCCTGGCTGCCTCATCTCATTAGCACAACAGAGTGGAAGTACTAGAGGGGTGGGTTAGACAAAGCAAGGAAGAGAGTCTTCCAGTGCCTAGAGCTACTTGCTACAGAAATTTTAGGCAGAAGCAGCAGTCAGTTCTCTTCCTTTCATCAGCCTTGTAGTAGAAGCAAAAAGTGCATCACTATGGAACAGGAGTGGAATTTCTAAGATTTGAGATCCTAAGAGAGAGGCAGACCATACCATTAGTTCTTTGGTCTAGGCAAATTCCCTAGAATTTGATGACTCTTCAGTATCCCTCCTACTCCTTCAGATGTGGAAGAGACAAAGGCTTTGTTGTGGTCTGAATTTTTTCCCCAAAACAATCATGTGCTGAAGTCCTAACCCCAGTACCTCAGAATGTGACTATATTTGGAGATAGCGTCTTTAAGGAAGAAACTAAATAACATGAGGTCATTCACTAGGGTAGATCCTAATTCAATAAAACTGGTGTCCTTGTAAGAAGAGGAAATTAGGATACAGATAGGTACAGAGGAAAAGACCATGTGAAGACACAGGAAGAAGATGACCATCTACAAGCCAAAGAGAGAGGCCTCAGAGGAAACCAACCCTGCCAACAACTTGATCTCAGACTTCTAGCCTCCAGACCTGAGACAATACATTTCTGTTGCTTAAGCCACCCAGTATGTGGAACTTGTTATGGCAGCCCTAGCAAACTAATACAGGCTTTCTTCTCTTAGAAGAGTACTCCCCAACCTTGACTGCATATTCTAATCACTTGGGGAGCTTTAAAAAGATTGCTGTGTCTGGGTCTCACCCCAAAACAAATCAGAACTGCTGGAATGGGATCAAGCATTGATATTTTTATCAGGGCTCTGGAGCACTGCCCTAGATGGCTCTAGATTTATAGTACCACCCCTTATTACACACTGATTTTCAGTTGGGGTAGAAGAAGGAAGCCAGGGACATGCCTCCTAGGGCAATAAAGACACTTTCACAGACTCCCTGGTTAAGAGTTACTGCCCTACCATCTGGCAAATAGCAGATATCAGATTCTTTATACCATGGCCTCACCATTATTGAACACTTAATTTTTCTTCATCCTTAGTAAGAGTACATCTTTAGAAATTATTTTTTCTAGAAGGTATAAATAGGTATATTTTCTGAGTCCTTGCATGTCAGAAAATAGCTTTCTTTTACCTTCACACATGGAAGACAACTTAGCTGTGAAAATGCACTTGAGTCACAGCTTTTTGGTGTTTACATACGTATACATTGCTCCACTATCTTCCGGTAATTAATGTTGAAGAGTACACATCTAAGGACAGCTTGATCTCAGTTCATTTGCAGTGTATTGTTTTTTCATATTGTCACTTGGGGAATTCGTTTTTATTCTATAATTCAAAATTTTGGTCAGAAAAATCTAGCCAAGAATCTCTTTTCATTGATGTTGTTTTCCCTGGAACACAATAAATATTTGTAATCTATATACACCAGTCCTTGTTCAGAGCAGAGAAAGGTTATTCTATTTTTTCTATTGCAACCTTAATTATTTCTTCTGCTCATTTTCCCCTTGACTCTTCAGAAGCATCAGTTATCCAAAATGTTAGAGCTTTTATTGGTAATTACTTCATTCAACAAACATTTATTGAGTGTTATGGCATCCACTATTGATTGCCTATCTAAAAGCCATTTCCCTTTTCCTAAATGCTCATGGAACCTCAATTTTTTTCCCAGTATTTGTTCTTTTTCCAAATGACTTAGGTTAATCCTGCTTGATACAGGCTAATCATGGTGTCTCTGCAAATTTTGTCAGTTACTGATTTAGGGAGTAGGTTAGGTGGTGGTTTATGGACTCAGTTTTTGCCAATCATGAGAGAAAGTCTCCTTGAGGGGCTTTTGGAACATATGTGATAATTTCATAAAAGAGACACAAGAAAAAGCCAGTTCTTTTTTGTTTCTGGATACCCATCAGGGACCAGGGAATGTAGCCAATTTGCCAATAATGGTGGTGTGAAAAGGTGTAGAGAATCTGAGCTCTTAATGATGTCATTGAGCCACTCAATCAGTCTTGGGCCCACAGTACCTCTGAAATTCATGATATATAAGATTTTAAAAAATCTTATTGTTGTCTAAGCTAACGTTTGGCAACTTTGCATAAACATTGTGTCCTTTACAGGCCATATTTTCTCTGTAGCAACTACTCAACTCTGCCATGGCAGCATAAAAGCAGCCACAGACAAGACATAAAGGAGTGGCTGTGTGCCAGTAAAACATTGTCTTAGTCCATTCAGGCTGCTATAACAAAATACCATAGACCAGATGGCTTATAAACAACAAAACTTTATTTCTCACAGTTCTGGAGGCTGGGAAGTTCAAAATCAAGGTACTAGCAGAGTTGGTGCCTGTTGAGGGCCCAATTCCTCACTCATGGACAGCTAGCTCTCTTTTTGCTATAGCCTCACATGGCAGAAGGGGTGAGGGTCTCTCTAAGGTCTCTTTTATAAGGGCACTAATCCTGTTCATGAGGACTCCATCTTCAAAACCTAATCACCTCCCAAAGCCCCACCTACTAATACCATCATCTTGGATTTCGAAGTATGAATTTTGGGAGGCAATAAACATTCAGTCCATTGCAAACATCATTTACACAACAAGTAACAGCCTGGATTTGACCTGTGGGCTGTGATTTGCTGACCACTGGTCTAAGATATTTTGAATAGGACTTTCTGCTAGACACAACTGACTCTACCCTGAAGGATGCAAATACTACGTTGCAAACCCTGCCTATACTCTGAGCGATACAGCACGAATCAGATAGAGTTTATGAATATTACAAACTAACCTCCAAGGCAAGAGAGGGAGAAAAACAAGCAGGTAGTCACACCAGAATGTGATAAATACTCCAATAGGGTAATGCAGGTTGCTGTGGGAACACAAGAGAAAGGTACCAATCCTAGTTCTGGAGATGTCCAGGAAGGATTGAAAGAGAAAACTGGACCTATCCACATCTTTCATCTTCTCACATGAGTTTTATGTCTTTGTCTCTTTTATCTATCTTTTGGAAAATCTTCTTAAATTTGTTCTTCACATTATTGATACAATTTTCTAAACTATAAAATCATCTTCCTTTTGCTTCCAATATGGATTTAAACTCCACTCTTATATATTAATTTTCCATAATTTAAAAATTATCTCAGGCCCTCCAAATTGATTCTATGCTCTTTTTTTGTTTCTCAACCTGCTGATTTTTCATCCCAGCCTGTTGTCTCCTTAGAATTTTCTGCTCCTCTGCTATAGAAACTACGTCTTCTTGCATTTCACTGAAGATCCCAAATAATTTGCTAGAGTTTTATTCTGAACCTTTCAATATATCATTTTCAGAGGAATGTTCTTTCACTCTTCAAATAAAATACATTGTACCATATGTTAATATATAGTATGTGTGATTTATGTCTACTATACAAAAGTATGTATTAAATAAGTACACATGCAGGCACCTCTTTGTTTTAAACATAGAATATGATAATGCCTTAGTTTGTTCCTGCTGCTATAACAAAATATCTTAGACTGGGCAACTTATAAACAACAGAATTTATTGTTCACAGTTCTGGAGGAAGTTCAAGATCAAGGTGCCAGCAGATCTGGTGTCTGGGGAGTACCTGTTCCTCATAGATGGTGACTTGTAAGTGTCCTTACATGGCAGAAAGGGTGAACAGTCTCCCTCACTTTCATAATGGTATTAATCCCATTCATGGGGCTCTGCCCTTATCACTTAATCACCACCTAAAAGCCTTATGTATTAATACTATCACATTGGAAATGAAGTTCCAACATATAAATTTTGAGGGAACAACAACATTTAGGTCATAGCAATCAATGTATTTGAAAGTCCATGTAAGCCTTTCCCCTTATCCCTGTCCCTGAAATAACTGAATTTGCTGTTAATTATGCTCTTGCTTTCCTTTATATGTTTGCCATAATTAATATATCCCCCAAAATAAGTTTGTTTGCCTTTTTAGATTTATATAAATTGAATCATACTACATGTATTCTTTCATGATTTTTTTATTTTTTATTCAATATGAGGTTCATCTCTACTGGTGCGTATAATTGTCATTCACTCATTTTTACTTTCGTATAATATTTCATTACATAAATGTACTATGATTTATTTACCCATTCTAGTGTTGATGGACTGGCATTATTTCCGTTTTTGCTGTTGCAAACAATGCTGCAATCATAGTCTTGTTCATGTTTCCTGGGGCACCTGTGCAAGTTCTCTAGGAAAGATAGTTGGGTGTAGAATTCCTCTATCACAGGACATTCACGTCTTCAACTATACCAAGGAATGCCAGATGGTTTTCCCGTGTGCTTCAGGCAATTTATACTCCAGCCAGCAGTGTAGGAATATTTTTCTTGTTCCACATTCTTAAAATACTTAGTATTATAAGATTTTTTAGTTTTGGAAAATATAGCAGATACAAGTGCTACCCAGTTGTGATATTACTTATGTAATTGAACATCTTTTCACATTTATTAACCAGTCCTATTTCTTCTCTGTGAAAGACTTGTTCATACGTTTTGCCCATGTTTCTTTGTCTTATTAAATCACAGAATTTTGTTATATAATAGATATTAATTCTTTACTAGTGGGTATGTTGCAACTATTTTCTAACAATTTGGGGCTTATCTTTTTTCTTTATGGTGTGTTTTGAAAGAAAGAAGTTTTTGATTATGATGCAGTCAAATTTACAATCTAATTTTATAAGATTTTCCTCCTATGAATATTGTTGAAGGCATTCTTTCCCACTCCCAAAATTAAAAGATATTTTCTATATTTTTCACTAAACATTTTGTAGTTTTCCTTTTTCAGTGGAATCCTTACACTTATTTAGAGTGTGTGTCTGTGGCATGGATCCAGTTCTTTCCCCACATAGATGAGCAGTTGTCTTAATGTCATCTGGTAAATGGTCACTCTTTTCCCAGCTTATTGTCAATGCCAGCTCTTCATGTAATGGCTTTTATCAGTTATGTATGCATCTGTCTTTGGGCTCTATTCTGTTCCATTGGGCTTTCTTCCTATCTCTGCACTCAAACCACACTTCCAATTATGATAACTTGAAATAAGACTTGATTTGGTAGAGCAAGTCTTCCTATCTAACATTTTTCTCTGGGAGTATATTGTGTACCGCATTTTGATCATCCATATAAACTTTAAAAATAGTCAAATTCTTCACAATCCTACTTCAGAATTTTATTAGAATTACATTGATCCTGTGGATCGATTTGGGGAAAATTAATAACTTTTACAATGGTCAGTCTTCCTGTGACCATGATATATCTCTATTTATTTAGGTTGTCTTTAATATCTTTCAATAAATTTTTATACCTCTCTCCATAAAAATCTTGCATATGTTTTTTAAAATCTATTCTTAGGGGCCAGCCTTTTTGAGAGGGAGTGATATTATACATTCTTTTCTGACTAGGATGTAGGGAATCCTTCTCTACTCTGATACTCTCTTCCACGTGGAGGGAGCTTCACCCTTGAAACAATCCTGGTTGTCTCTGCCCCTCAGTCACTCTGGCCCTGGGGGAGAAGAAGCGGCATAATTTGATTAACAATTTGAAAGGATAAACTTGGCTTTCATTCCCAGGCCCTTCCTCTTTGCTTCCTCTTAGGAGATGCCCTGTCTGTGAGAATATGTGGTCTTGATTACTCTAAGTCATGCAGAAAGCCTAAAAGAAACAACCCCTCCTTTACAGGAGATACAGGAACACCAGCATCTGGTGTTCATATGCTGCTGGTGACTCACTGGATAAGGCTGTCTGGTTCTGGAATTCAGGATTATGAATCTCTCTTTTCCATAAATATTAGCGACGTTCTCCAAAATCGATGTTTGCGGTAATAAAAGGATTTCAGCCTCTATCTACCTGTTCTTTTTTTTTTTCAGCTTTATTGAGGTAAGATTGACAAATAAAAATTGTATATACTTAGGGTATAAAATGTGACATTTTAGTATATGTATCCATTGTCAAATGATTACTACAATCAAGCTAATTAACATACCCATCACATCACATAGTTACCATTGTGTGTGTGTCTGTGTGTGTGTGTGTGTGAGTGGTAAAAACACTTAAGATCAACTCTCCTAGCAAATTTCATGTACATGACACATTTTAGTAACTATAGTCACCACATTTCCTGCATTAGGTCTCCAGTACTTATTTAACTTGTAACTGAAGGTTTGTATTCTTTAATCAATACCTTTAATCAATACCCCTTTTCCCCCACCCTACAGCTCCTGGTAACCACCATTCTACTCTCTGTTACTATGAGCTCAAATTATTTTTAGTTTCCACATGTTAAGTGAGGTCATGCAGTATTTGTCTTTCTGTGTCTGGCTTATTTCACTTAGCATAATGTCCTCAAGCTTCATCCATGTTGTTACAAACAGTACAATATCCTTTTTTTTTTTTTTTTTTTTTTTTTGAGAGAGAATCTTACTCTGTCTTCAGGCTGGAGTGCAGTGGCACGATCTCAGCTCAGTGCAACCTCCGCCTCCTGGGTTCAAGTGATTCTCCTGCCTCAGCCTCCTGAGTAGCTGGGACTACAGGCACGTGCCACCGCACCTGGCTAATTTTTGTATTTTTAGTAGAGACGGGGTTTCACCATGTTGGCCAGGATGGTCTCGATCTCTTGACCTCGTGATCCACCCACCTCGGCCACCCAAAATGCTGGGATTACAGGCGTGAGCCACTGTGCCCGGCCAACAATATATTTTTTTCAAGTCTGAAGTGTGTGTGTGTGTGTGTGTGTGTGACATTTTCTTTATCCAGTCATCTATTGATGGACATTTAGGTTGTTTCCATATGTTGGCTATTGTGAATAATGCTGCAAAGAACATGAAAGGGCAGATATATCTTCAAGATAGTGATTTGTTTCCTTTGGATAGATACCCAGAAGTGGGATTGCTGGATTATAAGGTAGTTCTATATTTAATTTTTTGAGGAATGTTACTGTTTTCATAATGCTTGTATCAATGTACATTCTGACTAACAGTACACAAGGGTTCACTTTTTTCCACATTCTCACCAACACGTACTATCTTTTGACTTTTAACAATAGCCATCCTAACAGGTGTGACATGATATCTCACTGTGGCTTACATTTAGTTTCCCGGATAATTAGTGATATTGAGTATCTTTTATATACCTGTTGGCCATTTGTATGTTTTCTTTAAAAAAAAATGTTTATTCAAGTCCTTTGTCCATGTTTTAATTGGGTTGTTTAGTTTTTCTGAATCCCTATCTTTTGTCTGGTTCAGAACTCAGGCTGGGGAAATAGGTGCTATTAATTGGAATCCCTCAAACTCAATATAAATGTGTTCCCTAAGTAAATGCTGCCATTATACAGACACACCATAGACTTTTCTATTTATGTATAGACATTTGTATTTATACATTGATATCTGACAAACATGAATCTCTAAATTCTAGTTATTTATTTGCAGATTATTTTAGTTTTTTGTATTGATAATGACATTATCTATAAACTACATTTTTATTTTTTCATTTATTTTCCTATTCAAATCTTGTAAGTTTCATTTATAGTTCTTGTTTTATTTGCTAGGTATATCATCTAGAAAAATGTTAAATAGAAGTGTGATAGAAGGTATTCTTATAAGACTTGCTTATAAAACAGTCTGGGCATGGTGTTTTCTCTTTAGGAAGCTCTTTCAATACTTAATTCCTTAAATGTTCACACAAACATTCATCTTTTCTAATTTTTCTTGGATTAAGTTTGAAAAGATTTTATAATGTTGAGTCCAGGAATTTTTCCCTGTCACCTATGTTTTCCAATTTTATTGGTATAAAGTTTTTAATTGTATTCTCTTGTCTTTTAAATATTTCCTGTTTCTATAGATATGTTATGATATATATATGTCATACCTCCTTCTTTTCTTGATCAATCTTATAATTGATTTTATAATTTTTATCAGTGTCTGCACTCAGGCTTCATTGGTCTTTTGTCTTAGTTTTTTAATGCATTAATTTCAGTTCCTATCTTCTTGATTTCCCTTATTCTACTTTGTTTGACTTGGTTTTGCTTTTTTCTAACTTAATTTACTAATTATGACCTAACTTCTCTTCTAATGTAAACATTTGAGACTGTAAATTTTCCTCTGGGTACAGCTTTAACCAACTTCAAAAGTTGCTGTTTTATTGTTATTACTTTTTAAAAATGTTTAGCCATTTTATTGTAAAATGAAACACATATACATAAAACAGCATAAACAAATGTATAGACTAGTGAAATATTTTAGTCAACATTCTTGAACCATCACTATGGTAGAAAAAGAAAATAGAATTTTGCCAGCCACCCAGGAGCCCTCCATTTGTCTTGGCCCAATCTCAACTGCCTATTTCTACAAAAGTAACCGTATCCTGATTTTTATGGTAATCACATAAGAATATGTTTTAATGTTTTTTTTCCTCACCTAAGTATGCATCGTTAGATACCATAGTGTTTTGTCACGTCCATTTGACAAATATTGTTATGTCTAATATTTCTTTTACTCTACAGTTGTTCATCCATTTCTTTCTTTTTCTTGTAATTTAGCTGTTGAAACCCAAGACTTTTGACTCCCAGAGTTTCCTACAGTCCGGATTTTGCTTATTGCATACCCATGGTGGAGTTCAACACATTCCTCTGTTCTGTTTCCCGGATTTTTTTTAAAAATGGCAGCTGCATCTAGAGGTTCAATCAGATTTAGGCTTGATCTCTTTCACAATACTACAGGTGGTGTCATGTTTATTCATCAGGAGGCATATAATGCCTGGTTGTCTGTCTTCTTATGATATTGTTGCTTATCGTCCAGATCCAATAATTAATTAGCAGTTGGATTATGGTGATATTTCTAATTTTATAATTTTGTTTTTATCATTAGCTGGGAGAACTTTATAAAGAAATGATTCCCTCATTTTGCTATTTTGTTACCCAGTAGTTCCGTTCATTTAGGAAGGCAGAATAAATGCTTATTCTTTCTCCTTACTAATTTTAAGAAAATGAATTGATTTTCTATCATCACCCAATTAGTTTTTAAAATATCATTATAAACACAAGAATTTAAATATATTTCAATTTTCTCATCCTTATTGATTCTTTATCCCTTCTTGCCAAAAGGAGTCCCTTCAAGTTGGTTCCTTAGTCCTTCTGCTATGATTTGAATAGTCTTTGTTACTTTCTTTGCTATTTTGCATGACAAAATATTCTAGTTTAATCTAATACATTCCTTTGCCAAATGTTGAATCAATCATTTCTCCAAAAAGCCCTGGTTTCTTTTAGAAGAAAATGATAATTCAATATTACATTCTAGGTTCTAGCAATGTTCATTGCTACTGGCCTAGTCTTTCTCTAGGCCTTTCAGTAGATATACATATATAAAAATTGTTTTTATCCTCAAGGACATGAAGGATAATAGAATTAAAATATCCATTACTACTCATTTGCTTTAATCCACATTTCACACATATCTGTCTGAGCATAATACTACTACTGCCACCACCAATCATGATTATAAAATATATTTGCATATGCTATTCCTATTCTAGCCCAATTTTTATGCTAATACTAAGCATACATTGTCAAATGTATGCCATTACATATTGTGTGCCACAGAGATGAGTTACCAAATTCTCCTTCACAGAGGGACTTCCTGCCCAGTTTCAAGAAGTTGGAGCAGTAGAGAGCCTATACCTGGAAGCTACTTCAGAGTCTACCTCAGCTGCAAAGAGATACTTTCCTGAGATTATGCTCTTCTTACTGCAGTCTTCATCTAGTGATTAAGAGAGGAAGGGTTTAAAGACTTGGCCTTTTTGTGCTAATAGCAGATACTCTGATAGTCAATACTTGCTCCACAGCTTCTTACCGAGTTGGCTAAGACTTTGTTGGGTTTGTATGATAACCCAACAATCCTGCTTTCTCTCCCTTTCTTTCACAGGTGTTGATTCCCTAATAAACATCTTAAGCCCCAAACTCCGTCCCAATGTCTGCATCTAAAGAATCCAAACTACAACAGTTAGTACCACAAATGTTGTGAGAAAACAGGCAATAAAATGATATTTTGAAGCTGGATTGCTCAATGCTTAGCTGGCAATGAGAATCCCATCACTGATGATAAGACAGTATAACAATGGCCTCTGGCACGAGGTGGTGGTTCAGTCATTAAAACCGTTAAGTGATGAATTGGGAGAATATCCTAGGGAAAGAGAATGTAGTACGGGTGATGTATCAGTTGTTTGATATGTATAGAGAAAATAGGACAGGATTAGATGGCTATAAATAACCACCACTGATGCACTACAAAAAAGTAAGGAATAACTAAGTGTAACATGCAATTGAAAATCTGCTGTGAAAGCCAGAGAGCCTCTTTAGGTGCTTACAAAGAATCTCTCATTGCCTATTGTCACCTAATAGAATGGCTAAACATCAAACATGGTTAAATGCACAATAAAGTAGGTCTGTTTTAACAAGATCAGGCTCCTATTTGAGAAATCTGGAACTTCAAAACATGAGATAGGGATATCTGGATATCTAGGCCCTGAGTATTTTGACTACTAAAACTCCTCCAAATCTTCTTAGGTTGCATATGCAGCCCCACTCCTAAAAACCAGCATGGTCTCCCTTACCTTCCTCCCATCCTCTTGCTGGAAAAGAGCCTGGAATCTTCTTCTCTGGAAAGTAGCATGTGTTCCTTTTAGTAACCATTCCCACCTCCTCTCCCAGCCATTCACTAGCCCTATATCTACGGTTCAGTTGCAACAAATCCCAGTGGGGGATGTGCTGGAACTAGTAAGAGAGAAAGTGGTCTATATACCAAAGGAACTTTAACAACTAACCAGCATATTTCAGGAGGAGTCAGTCAAGCTTTCCTGGGACTGGATTCTGAGAGTGATTAGTCAAGAGGCCTCAAGATATAATTGGATAGAAAAGGGTTCATTGACTTGGGAACATTCTCATAAGACACAGGATTTAAAATACTGGCAAGGCCCCCAGAGATGATTCAAATTTCCTAATAGGAGGGCTTAACGGAGCACTGAAAAACCAGTGGCTCACACTGAGTAGAATTGAAAATGCCAGACTTGCCATGACATATGGTAGATGAAGAGGTTTGTTTGTTTGTTTGTTTGTTTGTTTTAATATCCAATTGGATGGGGAGGTAGGGGCAGGAAATCTCAAGAAATTGGGAATACTGGAATATACTATGTACTACTAGGAGATCTGCTAGATGATTATTTTCCACTTGAACATAGTTACACATTATTTACAGAAACAATAAAGAATGTGCTGGTGAAATAGCCAGCAAAGAAATGAAGGCTCCCCTCTGTAGGCCATGGCTGATAGTAAAAGAGGCTGTTAGAGGACTTAACTTGCTGACAACAATGAAGATAATAGGATCCTGAAATAGAGGCCAGGTGGCAGCATTTCTGTTAATGTCTCTCTAATCATTTAAGTTTTTCTCTATTAGATTTCTCAGGAAAAGCTCATGAGAACAATGTTCCACGAGTTGTTGTGTGTTGACAGTTTTTGTTGCTTTTACTTAAAAGTCAGTTTTGCTGAATACAAAAGTTTTTGTTTTTTATTTTCTTTCCCAGGCTATCTTAAATGATATTCCTTTTTTCTTCCAACATAAAATTTTACTGTGAAAAATTCTGATGTTACCATAATTTTCTTTTCTTTATAAATCACAGAATCTTTTTGTCTGGATCCCAAAAGGATTTTCTCTTTTTCTTTAAAGTCCAATTTTAGTATACGAAGTCTATATTTGTATATGTCTTGGTATTGGTTATACTGGGTGAGTATTCTCAAATGCATGTGTGTTTTTCCCATTTGTATTTTCATTTTTTGTCAGAAAAGTTTTATTCATTTACAGTTTTTAGTGTTTGTTCTGTTTCTTTTAGTATTTGTTGAGTTTCTCCTTTTGAAACTACTGTTATTCATGTGTTGCATCTTCTTTGCTTGGCTTCAATATTTGTCATTTTATTGGAAATTCTTTTTCTTCTTTCTTCTTTTTTTAAAAGATATTTTTTATTTTTAAACAATGACAAACTTACAGAAAAGCTGTGTGAGGTACAAATAACTTTTTTCTGAACTATTTAAAAATAAATTGCCAATCTGATGCTCTCATCATGCCTAAACAAATTAATTTGTATTTCCTTATTCTCCTACATAACCACAATACAACCATGAAAATCAGCAAATTAAGATCTTTAAATTAATTTGTTGTAATTTTTTCCTTTTGACAATTATAAACAGCATGAAACTAGATGTTGCTTTTGTTTTTATCTTCTGAAATACAGCCTTTTACTTTTCACTGGGGAATTTAGTCCACTGACATTTATTGTAATTCATAATATAGTTTTACTTACTTAAAATTTTATATTTTGTGCTTCCATTTATTATATTTCATATATGCTCATTTGATTTTTTGCCTTCTTTTAGATTAATTAGATTTTGTAGGGGCTTTTTCTTATTTTTTATATTTTTTCCATCACCTAATTTAAAATTTTTACAATTTCTATTCTTTTATTGGTCATCCTAGACTTTTAACATACACATATAACCTAACAAAGTCAAAGTTAAGCAAAAGTTTTTACCATCTCCCTGAAAATAGAGCTTAGAACAGTTCATTGCTAAATCACAGCAACCTTCCACCCCCAGTCATATTTACATGTATTTTTCTCCATGATTTTAATTTTATGTTGTTTTTTTCTCCAAAATTGGATTTTATTGTAACTTTGATTTAGTTAATGATTATATTTTCCCACATTACCATTTTCTTTGCTCACTGTTTCTTCTTGCATTTTATATCTTCTTTTTCAGTTTTCTTTTTCTACCTTAAGTATACCCTTTATAATTTTCTTTAATAAGAATAAATTGGTTGTAAACTCTCAGTGTTTATTTCTGTAGAAGTTTTTATTTTACTCTTATTGTTGTCAGAAATTTTTCCTGGGTGTATACTTCTAGGTTTACAATTATAAGGCATTATACTATTGTCTTCTGATTTCCATTGTTCCTCTTTAAAAGTCTATTGTGAATCTAACTGGCATTATTTTGCAGGTTATTGATTTTTTTCTCATTTGACGGCTTTCATGATCTTTATGATTTTTATGATCTTTATGATTTTTATGAACTTTCTTGTTCTGCACTTTACAATGATGTGTCTAGGTGTGGATTTCCTTTTGTTTATTCTACTTTGGCTTCCTGGTATAAGGATTGTTTTATTTTTTAATGATGGAAAATTCTCAGCCATTCTCTCTTTGAATATTATTCATTACAACCACTCATTCTCTATAATATTTCCTTGTGCAAGTCTGATTAAGGTAATGGCATACCTTATGCTAACCTCCGTGCTTTCCAATATTCCATTTCTGTTTTTCTTTTCCTTGGGTCTCTCCGCTAAAATCTGGATAATATTTCAGTCTGTCTTTCAACTCACTGATTTTTTCTTTTGGTGATTCTAAACTGTTATTTAACCTCTTTAATCCGTATGCTGAATTTCTAATTCTATTTGATTCCTTTTCAAATCTTTTAGTCACTCTTATAATCTCCTCTTTTATATTTCTAAATGCCCTATTTACTTCCATTTTTAACAATTCTAATGCATTGTGCATCTGATTCTGCAGTTTATTGTGTGTTCTGATTCTAGCACATGATGGCTGTGTGTGTGTGTGTGTGTGTGTGTGTGTTGAAAATATTCCTACAGAGGATTTTCATTTGATTCTTCCATGGATCTGGGTAGACTACCAATCCTGACACCTCTGTAAAGTAAATATTCAACTTGGAGGTTGGTTTTTAAGTTTTAGAGTTGTTGGGGGGTTTGGTCCCAGATACCTGTGAAGGCAAACTTGAGGTGAAGACTTCTTGCAGAAGGCTTTTACCTTATTTCACTCCACCCAGAATCAAAGCCAAACAGGCAAGGTTCCCCACAATCTTGATGGTGTGAAGTTTTATTCTAACTGACCACTGAGGATTCTGCCTTACAGTGATGCCAGCTTCATGTAGTAGTTTCAGATCTAACTACACTCTCACCTTACATGGGCTTTATCTTCTGCCTAATTAAAGTCTAGGCTCTAGGCCATGAGGGACCCACATATGCTCCATGACAAATGCAGGCCATAACTCTCTTGTCATTTTCAGGCCTTGAAGATGTATTTTACTTTCCCACCAACTTAGAAAAGCATTTAAATAAATTATCCAGCATTTTTAGGTGTTCTAAACTTGGAGGATTTCTCCAGTCTCTTTCATGTCATTAGAAATAGAAATTCTTTCCTCTGAGTTTTCACAGTGATGTTAAATTTTCTTTGTCATGTAGTATTTTTTGGTGCTCTCCATGGACAATTTCTCCTCTTCATTCATCCTTTTATGAGGCAGGAACTATATACTATGCCAACTATATACTTTGCCAACACCAGGGTATATGAATTGTCCTTGAGTCCACTCTAACTCCTAGTCTAATGGATGGCTCCTCCATTCAACAGATAAAGGGTGGGTTGATATTCACAGCTCAAGTTACTACTGTGTTTAACAAACTTTTATCTAGTTCAACTTCAGTGGCATTTTTTCCTAAACTCATTGTTTGAGTCTCTAATACCTTTAACAAACATGGTTCCAGGAAATCTATAGTTTCCAGCATATATTGTTATCAATGTTGTTGTTCTCTCTGACTCTACCTACTTTACTCATGAGAACCACACCTATTTAAATGAAATGTTCAACCACTAGTTTCTCCAGCTCTTCCCTCCATCTTTTCTCCAATTTCTGTTCATTTTCGTCATCAGAATTATTTTCTAGAAGTACAGTGACTTTTCCCAATACAATGATATTATTTTCATAACTGACCAGACTATATCTGTCTACAAATAGAGGAAGATAAATGAGTGGTGGAAGAACAGTTTTCAGGTAGATCAAAATGCTCTATCCCATTCCCTAAATGAATGTTCTCCTGTTTTGTGGTTTGTAAACATCCTCAGCCTCTGGTCAATGAAGCAGACATCAAGGAATTATGAAATTACTTCCCCCCCGCACCTTAGGTGTTTTGTTTCATGAAGTTAAATAAATAAAACCTGGCTGTGTCATAAAGAGAAACCTATGCAAGGTTTATTCCTCTAATTTAGCTCCATCTTTCTTATATTAAGGGGATTCTTCTTAGATTATAGCATGAGATTGTCCATTAATACTAATTTTTAGTGTTATAGGGTTTTGTCTTTTTTTCTGGTCCTTCAGGAATATTTATATCTTTCGGATATTTTGAGAAGCTGTATCAGAAACTGCAAGCCATATGCCATTTAAACAAGAAGACCCTTCCTTGGCCTTCACAAATTACATGAAAATATGATACTTTCACCCAAAGTTTGTGTCTTCCACATCCCTGATAAGTTGGCAAATGTTTCCATAGGAGGCTGGTATGCTGAGGGATTCCAAATATCTTGGATCAAACTTGAGAGTGATGACTGCTTCATGCTCATCCCCCTACAAGAATATATACCAGTTGATAGAGGCAAAAACCAACCCAGATGACCAAGCTAAGCCTATGGTCTCAGGAAAATATTTATATAAACAACCCCTTCCTCCCTCTGACCTATCCCTGATACCAGGCCTCACTCCCAGGTCCACTCCTCTCACCATGGAGGCCAATGTTCAAAGCTTCCTTTGCCAAGTTTTAGGTTTCCTCCTAATGACAATACTTCCTCCTTCCCCAATCACCAAATCCTTGATTTTCTTAGCAGTTCCTCACAACAGCAGAAGCTGCTCATGTAATTGCTGATGAAAGGAACAAAGTGAAAACAGAGAATCCCTTGAAGATTGGACATCCTTGGGTGGGTGAGGAATCCTTTTACTAGCAGAATTAGGTCTAGTCAGCTCTTCCTTAATGCTCTGAGACATCAAGACAAGTCAATAATTTCTCATGTGCATTTCCCGATGTTCCTCATAGTCAACGAATGAATATTTTGCCCCTGGGTTAGAATAATAATTTCTGCATCACTCCACCTGGGTAAGTGGCATTGTAGGCATCCAGAAACCTCATACCAATTAATATTTTCTGCCAAGTATATGCATTTTAAGAACCCCACCCAGATTAACAAATAAACTTTCACTTACTAACTGAATGACTGGAAATGGCCAAGCTTGGGAATTCTCAAAGTTGTAGCCTCAATGAGAGAACTATTAAATAATTTTGCAGTTCAGCAATCTTACTCAGGGATGATGGATATGTGCCAGTTTTAATAAAGCCTTTAGTGTTGGGCTGAAGGGCTCTGTCATTGGACCTGCTTAGTTAAAATTATAGATGACACAAAGCTGGGAGGAACCACTAGTGGGTGGATTGACAAGTTAAGATCCAGTAAACAGACAAAGCAATGGCCTGAAACAAATGGGGAAAGAGAGAGAGCTTTTAACTAAGAATAAAATTATCTGCATTTAGAATTAAAACATTAAATTGCTTAATATAATAGTCTAATCAGGGGAATGCATAAGTTGATAGCAACTCCTATAGAAATATCTTGAGGTATTAATTTATTAGACACTAAATATTAAACAACCATGTAATCTGATTCGACAAACAAACAAAAACCCTCTGTAATACTATCAGCCTAAATCCAGACCAAGGGAGATTATAACCTCCCATTCACTACACTGTCAGAACCATCCTGGGGTAGTGTTCAGGTGCCATAAGTTGAGGATGCTGGAAAACGTGGGCATCCTCAGAGAAGAGCGACTGGGATTATAAAGGATCTAGAAGATCTAGAAACTCTATTACATGAGAAAAAAAATCAGATAAACCAAGTGATGGGGGCTGAAAAAGAGAAGATCACTATTTTTAATGATTTAAAGTGCTGTCAGGTGAATGAGGCAGCAGATTTACTTCTGCTTGGTCTATTTACAGAACTCAGACCAAAGACAGAAAATTTTGAGAAGGGAGATTTATTTCAACTTAAAAAAGAATATCTAATCAACTTCAGCTGTACCACAATGAATGGGCTGTCTCATAAAGTAGTGAGCTCTTTATCACTGGAATCATTCAAGAAGAGTCTAGATGACTATCAGGAAACTTACCAAAATAATTCTTTGAGGGGGGTGGTGAGAGTTGGACAAAATGGTCTCCAACCTTAAGAAGCTCTGATTTTAAAATTATTTTATACTAAGGTTTTAATGACTAATATGTATAATATGACCATCTGACACACACAATGACTAATGGTACCACATTAGGCATTATCACAGACATTATCACAGGACTTGGGAGATAAAATTTTTGTCTAGGGTAGGGCAAGGAGGGTCTTCTTAATGCATTTTCACTGGCAACTTCACTGTTGCACAAAACTGGTTTCGGTTTATTATGCTTGCCTGCATCAGTCTCCTTCTGAGTTATTGAGGACCGAGAGCACAGAGAGGAAGGAAGAGAACACATTTTATGTTTATTAAGCCTCTGTGAATTTTAACCATGCACTTTTACATATATTACTTCATGTAGTTTTCAAGACAACCTAGAGCAGTAGAAAAGTATTAGGCCTATTTTACGTTTGAAGATAGGACATCCAGAAAAGGCAAGAGCCAAAGGTCACCCACCTAGTAAATGAGAACGATAACATCATGACAAAGAAAAAGCAGAGGATACATGGGCTCTTTCAAAGTCCGTCTTATGGAATTCTAGATTCTTGAGATGAGAAGAGCTTTAGAGGCTCTATATTCCAACCCACCTATCAGTAACATGAAGTCCTTCTTAATTTTGGAAAATTGGCTTTGTGCACTTAGGTCAACCTAATAAGAGAATAATAAAGCTGACTTTTAAAACCTAATGACTCTCATGGCTCTGTCGTTCCCAACTTTACCTACTTCAGACCAGGCTCCTGTTGCAGATACCCAGTACAGATTAATGAGTGCCTGGCCTTGGTGGCAGAGCCCACAGCAGACTATCCCCACAGGATCCTGGAGCTCACCACTGGAATCTGGAACCTGGTGTAGTCTCAGGCCAAATTTCAGTTCTTGCCAGTCTAGGCACCCAGAGAGCTGCCTCTGTTACAAACCACCCCATAGGCCCGCACTCCAGGGAGCAAGGCTCAGTGGGAAAGAATGTGTTCCTAATATCCGTGTCATTGGTTTCGTTTCTTTCTCTGAATTTCCTGACTGGGCTGTGGATGCTTCCATGCTGTCTCAGAGAGAAGGCCCCAAGATGCAATGCTTTCCACCCCATAACTTCCTTTCATTCCTGCAGGCAGCCTTGGGTGCAGTCCAGCCTCAGAGCCAGTGCAAGGGGTGGAAACTCATGGCTTCCTGGTGTGATTCATTGGCCTCTCTGTTCCCAGCTTGTGATATATCCTGGCTCCAAAGTTCATTAAATCTTTGAAGAGGAGCCCAGGAGAATTGAGTGACATGAGGGAAAAAAGAGAGAGAGAGAGAGAGAGAGAGAGAGAGAGAGAAGGAGAAAGGAAAATGTATTGGTCCCTAGCATCCTTCAGAGCAGAGATCAAGAACAGGTTTAGCTAGTTCTCTAAATTCTAAAACAGTAAGCTCTGCTGAGGTCTCAGCTCACTCTCCTGGCTTCCAGCATGCTGTTCCAGACTGGAAAAAATACCAAGTTGTGTCAGGTATTCTCCCTGCCCTTGGAAAGTTCATGCCTCCTGGTAAAGTCTTTTTGGACCCTCGAACTCACAATGCTCCCTTCCACTGTGATCTCATAGCACTCTACCTATTCTGTGAGTCTGCTTAAGTCCCTTATGGCATTAGAAGCACACTAAATCCAAGAACAAGATTTTAATCATCTTTATATTCACAAAGCATCTAGCACAGTGCCTGGCACACATTAAATGATCAATCAATGTAAAATGAATGCAGTCTTACTGGGGAGATAAAAGATATGTAAGTACAGATTAAAAGTACATGCTAGGCAGTACAAGTGGGGAATAAATGGGGAGAACCCCAGGTGGTGCGTCATCTCACATGGCTCTAATCCCAGCTTGGCCATTAATAGCTGTGTAAACTTGGACAGTTTGCTTCTACTCTCCAGACCTTGCCAATCCAGGCACCCAAGCTTTCATGTCTGTAAAATCAAGGCGCTGATAAAGGATTTAGAGGAAGACCCAAAAAGAAGGTTCAGAGGTGGGAGACATCTAAAGGACTGGACTGAAAAGGCCATGTAAACTCAATACTTTCTGGTAGTTCCTGCCCTCAACTTCTCCCTTGGAGGTAGGGCTGCCCTCACCAAATTGCATCTCCTGATTCTTTTGCCACCAGGAAGTGAAGGGCCTCAGGTGGAGGAATCCTCTTGTGAATATCTGCTCTCACGGGCTTCTGTCCATACCACTTGCCCATTCTGTTTCAAAATGGAAGCAAACTTTCTGGTCTCTGAATTCCTGAATATACTTTCTCCCACCATTTTGAATGCTGAGGCATCTGCCCATCCCCGATTTTGAAGCACTTAATATTCCATAATTACATCTGCAATTGCATCTGGCCCCTGGGATGCAATTTATCTGCTTTGGGAATTGCAATTCATTGAAAGACTATGTTGCGGGCCCTCTCACCAGCTCCTTACCTCTCTCAGGCCTCTACCCATTTTTATCACTGACTGGTCCACACCTTTCCTATGTGGAAGATATTCTCCTTTGTGGAGACAATGGATACAAAATTAGTTTGAGTAGTTCTGGTTTCTTTCATTGTCCATTAACATTTCACCAGCCATCCAAAAAGTAGACCTGTGTCTCCTTTGATCATCTTCGGCAGTTTGGGAATTCTGACACACTTCTTACATGTCTCTGTTAACCTTGGGTAGGTCTTCCCTCCATGTGTTAAATACGAGTTCTAAATTTCTCTTCAAAGACTCAATATGTCAGCATGTTCAATTCTTTGCCTTCTACTTTTAAACTTAACTTCCTCCTAAAGCAGCCTTCACACACACACACACACACACACACACACACACACACACGTCTTTGGATATTATTTATATGAAACATATAAAATATGTTATGGAGATTATAAATATATCCACAGTATATTGTGTGTGTATGTATGTATAATCTCCAAAGACATATATATCCAACAGCACCACGCTATCTTCTGTCTTCCTCCCTGGGCTGAAGTCTTTCTTTTATTTATGCAATCAATCCCGGGCACCCACTTCGATCCCCATCTCGTTCCTCAAGACACATTTCCTTCTGACATCTTCTATCCTGCTTTATTCCTTCTACCTTGGCTGAGTGTCCAGGACTCATTTATTACCTAATAATTTGAAGCATAATGGTGCAGTGCTCAGGTTCTTTTGCCTTTTCTTCCTGAAAGGACATGATTTTACCTAGAGCCTACATTGGGGGTGACTACCTTTTCTCTGCGACAGCTAGCTGAGTGTTTATTTTACAAGAAAAGCTGCCATAAACTGCAGCCTGTTATCTGAAAGAGGCTGCATGAGCCCACAGGCTACCTGAATGAGTGACCGATGATCCTCGTCCCATGCCGGGGAAGAAAGGGATAGAAAAGGAAAGGCCCGGGAGAACGAAAACTCACCTCCCTCTTTTGTGTTTTCTTAATGTTAATTCTGTGTAGGACAGACAATAAAATAGAGGTCATTAAGCCAAAGTAGGAACCACATTAACAAAATTTACAAATGAAGTTTTGCGTGCAAGATGTGCAGCAGATATGAAATTGTTAAACGACAAAAGCTCAGCCTGCTTCAGCAGGTGGAGAGGAAGAGTTTAAGAGTGCACCGGAAGTAACCATATGTGATGAAGGATGATGAAGTTAGCATCATCAGTCCTAAATTTGTTCTCTTGTGGAATCTGATAAATTCTCAACTGCCATAGGCCAAAGAAAGCAGGGATTCTGTAATACACTACAAAACTTACAAAAAAAGACAAAGAAAGTCCAGCATTGCACACAATTTATTGCACACAATAATAGCAAGATCAGAATAAATATTGAAGTAATCAGAGGGATGACAATTCTGTACCTTAAACCATTCATAAGGCCAGGCGTGGTGGCTTACACTTACATTCCCAGCACTTTGGGAAGCTGAAGTGGGAGGATTACTTGAGGCCAGGAGTTTGAGAACACAATGAGATCCTGACGACCGTTTTATATAAAAAATTTGAAAATTAGCCAGGTGTGCTGGTGCACGTCTATAGTCCTAGCTACTCAGGAGGCTAAGATGGGAGGATCACTGCACTCCAGCCTTGGTAACAGAGCAAATAAATAAATAAATAAATAAACCACTCATAGGTAGAGAATGAGCCTTCTCCACAGTCAGTGTGAAGCTCTGTGATTAATCAAAGAAAGTGACGTATATACTGTTCTGAATCAACTTGACACCCAGAAGAGGACAACAGAGGTAGAGGCCTAAAACTCAATTCACTAGAAAAACTCTCCTTAATCATGCCTGGGCTCAGGATCTCACTAATACTCTATAGAGCATGTGTTTTGGTAATAAATGCCAGAATCAAAACTATTCTACTACTTTGGTTTTCTTTTATTTAACATGTATGATTTCGGTATATACACATACCCATATATACTCACCATGCTCTTGAGTTAGCTGCTTGAAAAATTCTACCCGGTTCTTTCCATGGTGGGGGTTCAGTTTCTATCAACTCATTTTCTTGTATCCCTTATTGTATTCAATTCAGCATAAAGTGATTTTTCTTGAAAGTTGTTAATAAATACTTGAAATGGACTCCACTGACATTTCCTGTGAAAGCTCTGTGCCAAGAATGGGAAACTTGGGAAAGTTGACCCCTTTAAAGAATTCTTAACCTAGGCAAGCCACATGTGACACCAGACAGGATCTAGAAATGTTTTAAAATTCAGTTTCCACCAGGATGGCACTTATAATACAATTGAAAAAGAAAGAAGTATTATTACATGAAATGTTAAATAACAGTAAGAGTTCAAGTTAATAGTTTAGATAACATGAAACAATACACCATTTGTTGCTACGTGAATGTGAGCGATCGCAGTTACTACGGTGTATCAGAGAGGGACAGATACATTTCATAGATGGACAGTGAAGTATTTGCATTGCACAGGAAGCTATATACATGCATTTAAATAACTATAAGTTTACATTATTTTACATGGTTTTAGGACTTTAGAGCTTCCAACACCAATTTACATGCCTTTCATCTGATCTTTACAACATCCATGTACATCAGGCAAGGTCAGTATTACCTCCTTTTAGAGATAAGAAAGATAATGCTTAGAACTGCATTATTTTGCTCCTTCAAGGGCAAAAGAACCAAAGTAATTTGACAAGTCTTTGAAAACTTTAGCCTTTATTGAAAACTGTAATGTTTATAGTTGAAAAGACTCACAGACTTTGGCTCAGGAAACTTAAGAACCAATCAGGAGCTACAGGCACGAGGTATAAAGCACAAATGCTCCATAAATTATAAAACTACAACATGTTAGTGGCGATGGCTGTTTTCTTTTAGACACCATTTCTGAGCCCAGAGATGTAAATGCCATTTCAGTCCTAACTACAGCACAGTCTGTGAAACATCCCAGACCCTGCTGAGCGAGGAGTCAAGACCTGCTGGAGTGTCCCCTTCCTCCATCAATTCCTGATGCCGCCAGAGCCAGGACTGAAGAGAGGAAATTGCAACCCTCCGTTTTACGACCTTGATGCTGTGGCTGAAGCATTTAAGACAGCCAGCCTGACTAATCAGGGAGGCTGGACGCCTTGGGAAGCCTTTTCTTCATGTTTTGTTTGCTCCTAACATGTAGCAGTCCCCGTGGGAGTGATGAAGACAAGCCCTTCCTGGCAGCTGGCCCTGGCAGGCCTGCCAGCCTCCTCTAGATCTAAGTCAGGGAGGCTGAGGGTAGCGGGCTGGGTGGACTTACAGTAGACCTTCCACAGAGCTTTATATATTGTGTGTCATGCAAACTACAGTGGCTAAGAGAGGGGCTCTGGGACCAGCCAAATCTAAGTTCATATCCAAGCTCTGCTGCTAGCTAGCTTTGCAATCCTGTGAATTACTTCACTTCTCTAAGCCTTGGTTTCCTCTTCTGTTAATATGAGCATAGTAATAATCCCTACTCTAAGAATTTCTAATTCTATAAAGATTTAATGAGATAATGTGGGTATTTAGCATAGCACCTTGAACAAAACAATCATTGTTAACTATTGCTTTTTTTTTTTTTTTTAAAGAGATGGAGTCTCACTATTTTGCCCAGGTTGGTCTCCAACTCCTGGGTTCAAATGATCCTCTCACCTTGGCCTCCCAAGTAGCTGGAACTACAGGGCTGTGCCACTGTTTCCAGCTATAACTATTATTGTTGTAACAACTATTACCAATTATTATTACTTAGTATGCCAGTAAACTGGTTAGAGCTGAATGAAGTGAAAGATCTAAGTAACTTTGGGTCCAGGATCTGTGGTCAATAGACCAGAGTGCTCACTGTTCTTCCCTATTTGGAGTGGCTGGAAGAGATGAGAGGAAGGAGGTTCAGTAAGCACCCCTGATATGTGGGAGATTTACTCCTACTATTTATGCAATCCTCACCCCCACTGTCATACTACTACCTTCATGTTATAGGTGATCCACGTGAGGTTCAGGCAGAGCCCAAGGTCATGGTGCCAGTCAGTGACTAATCAAACACAGGTGTGGGTGACTCTAAAACCCAGCTCCATCTAAAATGCCCCAAGGTTTTGCCCAGGTCCAAGACAGAGGTCATGAGTCTGAAAGTCTGGAAAGTGAATTCTAGCTACTATTTTGTCCCAAACCAACTGGGTGCCCTTGGACAAGCATCTTGCTTCTGAGGGCCCAAGACGCCACATCTGTAAAACGAGACCTGGCCTTGATGACACATTAGAACCCACCATGTCTGCATTCTCGGAGTGTCTGATCCAGAGCAGTCATTATAGGCTTACTGCACTGGGAGAGAGCTCTCCCTATCCTGAGGACCCCTCACCCATGGAGCACTGGAGCTCCATCTATACAATTTATTTCCCTTCCATTGATCTTTCCTGTCCCCTCCTACCCTAGACACACAGTCCCACCAGCCATCCCTCTGTGCACATCCCTCTGCTTTAAGCCACACAGTCGACAACACTTAAGTGGACACTACTGCATTTGATAGTGTCCCAGAGTAATATTAAATAAGGTTGTTATTTATTTCCTTTGAGATTGTGTTATTAACAGTTCTTGTCCTCAAAGCATAAGGGATGCCCAATCTTTAAATGTTCTGGGGACCAAAAAGGCATAACCTGATGTTTGGCCTAGAGAAAGCTATGGCCCTTTCCCTCTTTCCATCTGCCCAGCTACATAAAGAGCCAAGAGACTCTAGGACCACGCTCACCCTGATGTCCTCATAGATGGACAACTATAGCCTCTGGGTTTCTCCATGAAACTCTGAACAAATTCAAAACCTGGGGTCCCAGCTTCGCTGGGAGGAGCAAAGGGTCAAAGTACTAGGGAGACTCACACACAATTGTTAACAGTTTATCATCTGAGACCACTCCACCAGCATCCCAGACATTGATGTGGGAAATAGAGCTGGGTGGTACTTACTGTTCTAATGACAAGAGTAACCCTTGGGGAAGGGAGAGAGAAAGGAGGCATTCACCCCAAGAATGTGTTCTTAGGGAGGCAGATGTGACATTTTAAGCTGACAGAGGGATGCTGAATGATGTGGAAGCTGAAGGCATGACGCTGAAGTGGCACAGTTCTGATTCATAACCTGTGTGACCTCAGGAGAGTTATCCAACCTCTGTTTCCTGATCTGTAAAATGAGTCTGATCACAGGTCATATAGAGTCTTTTTAAAAATTAAATGAAATAGCACAAAGATCTTTCCACTTAATAAGCACTCATTAGATTATAACTACTATTTTTGGCAACTGGTGGGTGAGTCCTGCCACAATGCCTACGTTCTTTTGTTTGACAAATTCAGATTATCTTATATCAAGTTTTCGTAAATAAATCTTGAGACTATCAGAAGAAAATGTGCTTTCTTTCTAATGGGCAAGACAGGCACATTAGAGAGGAACTATATAAAATATATAGTAACTATATAAAATAAATAGGTAGTATGGAGTCCCACAGGTCCCCAAAGGCTAGTGGCTGGTCCTTCTCCTCAGCACTCCCCTCTGTCTGGGGAGCAGGACCTGGGGGCAGGGACCCTGAGAGCACATGGGTTAAAGTTCTGGGTTAGGGGAGTGGGGTACAAAGACAAATGCTGCTGTACAGAGAGCATCCTCTCTACAGCACCTTTCCGGCTAAAGAGCAAAAGTCACTGTGACCATGCAGTGGGGGCTCTGCACCTCTTACTCACAGTGTTCCCTGACTCCGCGTTCCTTGCTGCTGTTGCTGAATGGCTCACTGGCCTGGAGAGAGCTGAGAGCCAGCCTGTCACTTCTTAAGAGGGACAAAAAGTAAAGGCAGCCACAGCTAGTCATCATCCCTTAGCTGCCCTATCCTAACTTTGATAGTCCTTGAAGATTTTGAAGCACATATAGGAGTGGCAAAGTGAAAAGCATGTAGCAGGGTGGGCAGATGGGTGACAGTTGTTGGTCATCGCGCAGCATGCAGCTTGCTCTGGGATGGTTCTCACCCAGAAAATGGCAACCATCAGGAAAACAGACCAAAAATGTGATACAATACTCTGGGGAAGATGGGAACAGGCAAGACCAGGAGGAAGTAAGAACTGATTCTTCCCCACAAGGGACAATCAGAAATTAACAGGTAGAACTTTCATGAATGAAAGAAGCAATGTATCAATGAATTAATGAATTGCAATTATCCCAGCTGGTTCTTCAGTGGATTGATGCCAGAGGTCTATTAGGAAAAGAGCAAAAGGAAGCCAGGATGGAGGCTCTAGGGACCTGTATGGGCTTGTCTCAGACCCACTTCAGCCTCACAACAGGAGCCATAGTATTTGAACATATGAAAAGTCCCACAGTGAGAAAACTTCCAAATACAAAGTCCTGTTGAGCCATTAGGCTTCAGGACAATATATGCCAGAATTACTTCCTGCACTGCCCTGTGTTCAGCAAATACAAAAATGTGTTTGTTCTGTGAGGCTGGCTCATTAAAGTGACATGAGCTAATCTTACCATATCGAGAGATGTCTGAAATAAAACAAAAACCACAGTTGGTGCCAAATCAACTTTAAACACTCAGAATGTTTAATCTCAAGATTTTCATCCACTGGTGGGCAGCAGGGCATTTAGCAAAACCCCCTCCTTGTGACTGAACTTGTCGCCCTCATCTTCCCCCTCTAGCCTCATGAGCTGAAAGCTTTGCAAGCATTTTTGACTCCTTTCTTTCCATCCTTCCTGATCCTAACAGTCATTATGTCCTGCCATTTCTTCTTTTGAAAAACATTTACATCTGCTCTTAGTTTTCCATCCAGATGGCTACAACCCCAGCCTGGGCCTTCATCCCCTTGTGATTGTTTTAAGACCCTCTTGGGAGGACACCTCCATATACTGTCAGCATGTTAGTGTCCCACCAATCTTCCTAAACACAGATTTTTCATGTCATGCCCTTATGTCATGCCAGTGGCACCTCATTCCTACCAAGTCTTGTCTTCCCTTAATCGCATTGAGTTTGTCATCCTTTGAATCTTGTATTAGGGTTCTCTAGAAAGAACCAATAGGATGGAGAGAAGGGAGGGAGGTGAGGGGGAGAGAAGGGAGGGAGGTGAGGGGGAGAGAGGGAGAGAGAGATGAAAGGGGACATATTAGGGGAAGTGGTTCCCAAGATTATGGAGACCAAGAGGTTCCACAACAGGCCGCCTGCAAGCTGGAGACTCTGGGATGCTAGTAGTGTGGCTCAGACCAACTCAAAACCAGGAAAGCTGATAGTGTAACTCTCAGTCCAAGGCTGAGGCTTGAGAACCTGAGGGGTCACTGGTGTAAGTCCTACAGCCCCAAGACTAGAGAGCCTGGAGTTCTGGTGTCCCAGGGCAGGAGAATAAGAGTGTCCCAGCTTCAGGAAAAGAAAAAATTCGCCTTTCCTCTGCCTTTTTGTTCTATTCATGCCCCCGCCAATTAGATGGCACCTGCCCACATTGAAGATGGATCTTCTTCCCCACTCTGTTCACCAACTCACACACCAGTCTACTCTGGCAACACCCTCACAAACACACCCAGAAATCATGCTTACCACGTTAATCCAGTCAGATTGACACCTCCATTCACAGATCTGTTCCATCATCAAAGTTTTGAATCCTGAAGCCCTCTATCATTCCCTGGCAGAGCCCTCCCCAGTCTTCATAGCTGCTCAGGGCCACCTCTATTGTGAAGCCTTCCCTGACTCTGCAGAACAAATGTTCTATGTTACTTTACTCCTCCCTTTTATGTAACACTTATCACATTTTATCTTTTCAGTGTACTTACAAAGTTAACTATGAGCTATTTATCCATCTCAACCAACCCCCTTGCTGCCAGCTCCGTGCATGAAACCTCACAATAGTGAACACTGGATAAATATTGTTAAATTTATCCTAACCATTCCCATCATGTCTACACTTGCCTGTAGTCCATTGCTCATGCTTACCCCAACCAGTTCACAATCCTTTTTATGATCCCCTCCACTTTTTAAATCCTACCCTCTCATCAAGGCTCACCTGTGTTTCTAAACTCCTGCACAGGACCCTGAAGTGCAAAGTCCTGCCACATCAATTTTGTCTCCTGCTTCAACAAGATGGGTCTAGACTGGTAGATTACGGAATCTAACTTTGTAGTGAATCTGATTGCAGCAAAGCATTTGACAAGCATTTCAAGATAGCCTCATGGGCAAGCATAGAGAAACATGGACTGAATACTAGTGTGATTAGGACAATTAATAGCTAATTGAATTACCATGTCCAAAGGGTGTAGGCCTCAGTCCTGTACTTAAATTATTCAACAAATATTTATGAGGTTTCATTTTTATTAAGGGCTTAAATAAAGGCATGCTTAATACATAAGTGATGAATATCAAATAGCAACTGCCCAAATAAAGGGAAGAAGGGTGAAGGACTTCACACGTGATTTATCAGCAATAGGTTTGAAAAATATGTAGGAGATTTGACTGACACTAAAATCAATATGTAATGATAGTGTGATAGAAGAAGGAAGAAAAGGGAGAAAAGGAAGGAAAGAGGAAAAAATAAATGATTTCAGGTGGCATAAATGGAAGTTGAACAGTGCCACCCAAAGCTTCATGGCACACTAGGGAGGTTAATGAGTAATACTTTAACAAATGGCTCAGTGGTCAAATAATTCGGGAAAAATTAGATGAAGTAAAGGTAGACAGGACTACTTAGATTCTTTAGTACTCTAACATACATTATGAAATCTCCAAGAGGGATATTAGTCTGCAAGATTTCCTGAACATATTTGACTGTGAAACTAAGTGATCACCCACCCTTGACCTCCAGAGCATGTCACAGGGGCTGGAATTGATGGGACACACTTTGGGAAACATCAATTTAAGGCAAAGGAATTCAATTCCCTGGGTTGATTGGAGCCTATCTAGAGTATTGCGTGCAGCTGCAGGCACCTCAAAGGAAGAGGAATAGAAATCAGTTGAACTGGATTAGGAAGAGCCATCACGTTGGCAAAAGGATTCAGAACTGAAATATCTGAGGAATGCTAGAGAAATTGACATGTTTTGCCTAGAGAAGAACTGACTTGGCAGGAGAGGGGGTGGTCACCAAAGGCTGGGGTCTTGATCATTATACTTAAATATGTGAAGATCTATCATATGAGAAGGAATTCGGCTTGTTCATGTGTGACCTCAAAGGAAAAATCTAAGACTAAGAGTTGGAATTCTCAGTGAGTCATATTTTAGCTCGATCTAACATGGTTTCTTTTATACATATTCCTTTTGGCTAAAATTCTGGTGCAATACTTACTGCCGAGCAAGGAGTATTATACTGTAAATCTTCCAATTCCCTTGCCTTTCTTTTTTCTTTGTCCAGCAACAGAAATTGAGTCACAAGAGATCAAACAGGACACTCAAATCCTATCTGAAGTAGTTTGAAAAAAAGAAAGATGAGTCCATGGATGGGTCCCAGCCAAGACCTTGAGGGAAAACTGAGAATCAAGACAGGAAGAGAAAAGAGCAACCCTAAGTCCAAAGGGCAGAGAACAGCCAAGGCCAAGGGTCAGGCCAAGACAGTGAAGCACTGACAGGGGTACAGGTCAAGAGCCTGGCCCTGATGATTGCTGTGAACAGCAACTCCTCTGCAGGGAGTTCTGATGCGACATGTCAGGCTAGCAGGGTTCACAAAAGGATACACCAGGCAGCAAAAGGGTCTTTCTTAGCTACTCCAGGGACATCATTTGCCATAGACAAGAAGCAGTTAAGTGTCACTCATACAAAACACCAATATTTGATTCACTTCCATGAATCTCCTTCAATTAACCTTTTAGGACTAATATTTTAAGACTCTTCCTCTTATGCTGAATTTCTTCAGAATTCATATTCCTTGGTCTAAGCTCCTCATTTGACAAATGAGGAGGCAGAGGCCCAGGGAGGGGAAATGATTTGTCCCAGTGACAGAACTTGATAGACAATGGAAGAAAATGGCTTGAACCAAGACCTTCTGGATTGCCCATCTCATATCTGTCCCTTTGTGCTCATAATGATGCCCAATACAATGACCAGTTCCCAGTCTGTGCCCCATACATGTCGGTTGAAGTAAATTAGGGGGACGTCAGTGTATCAAGGAATAGTTTGACTTCTCTATTTAAATGGCAAAAATGGAAGACTCAGGAACAAATGCCGTTTCTGCTCTGGATGTAGGCTGATGTCTTTATTTGGCACTGGGGAGTGAGGCATATCTTTTCCACAGAGTGCTGGCATGAGCTGTAAGGGTCGCCCCAAGGAAGGGCCTGTGAGCCCAGACACACCACACTGAGGTGACGCTGGAGAAGTGTTCTGGGGAGTCTTTTCTCCCTGGCTGCCTATAAATAAAGCATAATTTTCAGTTGAAATATGGTCTATGGGTTTCTTCTTTCCTGGCATTTGGGAATTCCCTGAGGCCCCCAGAGTTGTGCCGCCAGAAAAGGCCATTAACTCCCACAAACTCAGGGGTAAGTGCTGCTTCCCAGCCAAGGCTCATAAAATTTCAAACGAAACCCTTCCGAACCCAGGAAGATCGGCCTGGTTGACAAGAAACACATGGGCAGGGCCAACACATGGAATGCATTTTGCTCAGAACAGCTTCTTTTGATGATGTTTCCAAGGACTGAGACCACAGCTCTCGGCACCTTCATGGCAAGTACTCAGCTCTTGTCTCTCTGGGCCTTGGCATCTTGTTAGGACACCTAGTCTCGGGGACTGCTGACTCTCAATACCTTCATTGTGCCACAGCGTGGTCCCTGGCCCTTCAGGCACAAACACAAAGCACATTGTCACTATCTTAACCAGACCGTTTCCTCCTCCACATGGATTCAGAGCCACAAGTGTGGGCTCTCCTTGTGGGCGGACAGCCTGATGTGGAACGTGCATCTTCACTTGCACCATGGACCGCTTCCCTGCTTGTTCCACCTCCCCAGGAAGCCCCAGGCTCACAGTGAGTGCCTTCTCCATGGGATGCTCATTGCACCCTGACAGGGCCCTCCTACCTCATCTATTCCTCTAGCCCTGCCTCAGATGCCATCACTGCTTTCACTGACTGAGTGCCCTACCCACAGATGGCCCATGGAACATGTTTGTCAGTCCCTTCATCCCCACCCTCAGGCATCCCCTAGGTCTTCCTCACAACCTAGAATGCTTGGTCTCCTCCCTATCCTTTCTTTTCTACCTCATGCACTTTTCTAGGAAAGTTTCCTGAATTGGCCTCTCCTCTTTTTTTTTTTTTTTTTTGGATGTTGTTTATTTTGTTGTGGATTTTGAGGGAAGAAGAATACGTCTGTCATTGTTACACTTTCATTCTGTTTAAAACCCTTCCAGATGCTTTACTGGGGCTCTGTCAGCAGGATCCCCATGTCTGCTTCCCAAATACAGGGGCTCAGATAATTGCCTTTCTCCTTTCATTTCCAGTCCTCCAGTCCTCCGGGCACATCACAGTTACTTGAATGCAAGTGGATAAAACTTTAGGACATTTGACCACATTTATCTTCTAAAAATTTCTTCTGTTTCACTGCAGTTAGTAACTGTGAATGGATGGATCAGTGGATGGACAGATGGATGGCTAGATGAATGGATGGCTGGTTTAAATAAATAGATACTTCTACCAGGCCCTAGATCTTGTCTAGCCCTAACTTCCTACATTGGGTACAAGAACCACAAATAACAAAGAAAGTAGTTGGTACCTTTCTCTGGCCATGAGGCCAGTCAGTTTTTCTACCACAGGAAACTGCCCAGCCTCTAGGTTCAAATAATAATGTCTTTTCTGTTCTGAGAAAAGCAATCAGAGGTCCTGGCCTTGTTCCTTGTCCTTGACTGTGTCTGGCCACCACTCCCAGCAAAACCCAGGAGACCCTTCCTTAACTAACTCAGCTCTTCCCCCTGTCAATCACCAACTGCTTCCAGGCCTCCACCAACACCCACCCAAAGCCTCCAGTGCCTCGGTTTTGCCCTCCTATTTTTACATACAGCAGCAATCATTTTAAATATTTTTCTGTTGGCATTTTCTTAAGAATGAGGAGGAGTTGGGGTGGAGAAGTTAAACATCAGTCGTAAGCAGAGAAGAGCAGATAATTTTTAAAAAAGAAAAAAAAAAAAAAGAGCCACTGCCCAGAGGGCTTGCAGGGTAAATTAGATACACAGAGAAAGTGTGACAAATGGGGCAGGCACTCACTGGGAGACAGGTGGCAGCCAGGGATAACTGTCTTTGTTCTGGACAAGCCAGCCTGTCACCTGCCACCTTCGAGGGATCTCAGGGGAAGGCTCAAGGAAAAGATGAAAAGAGAGCACAAAAGTAGTAATGAATGACTTTAGATAATAAGTGGAAATGAAAGCATGACTGAGAGAGGCCCAGACACTTTGCTTCTGGTTCCTTTCCTCCTTATATTGCTACAGGTGAGAAAGGAGGATACCAAAGAGTTTCCCACTCCCACAAGAATAAGAGAAAAAGGCAGGCAGGAGGACCTGGCAGGGATATCCAGAATTTAACGCTGACTTTGCTCTCTCTCTTTCTCTCTCTCACTCTCTCACACTGTGTGTGTGTGTGTATGTGTATGTGTATTTATTGTTCCAATGTTAGTTTATTCGTCTAACATATGTTGGTGTGCTGAAGTTTTGTGAGTGGGTAACATCTTCCAGCCTCACCCCCGCCATAACTCTGCAGTATTCTCTTTTTGTAAATTCCAGGACTAGAGCCCAAAGGCATCTCAGTCCAACACATCTTGTCACATCAAAATAAAAGCAAAATTAAAGCCAAGACATCATGGAACGCCTCATAAAGCTCTCCCAACAGCCAGTCCATGCTCAAATCTCCCAACACAAAATTGCTGCTGCTAAGACAATTCTCTTGATATGCATGTTGAATAGGAAGGTCAAGAAGAGGGGGGGTTAATTTTTTCGCTACAAGAAATTACATCAGTTCGAGGAGCGATATTGGAGGAGAGTGTCTTTAAAGAGGTTTATAAAAGTTGGCAAAGTCTTTCCAATGTGGGACTCAATCCTGGGTCCATTGAAGACACAACAGGTCCTGCGCTGAAGACCCACAACGCCCACCTCTCTCATGTGAATGCCACACATGAACAGCACCCCTGCCACCTTGTGGCAATTGTGAAATAGAGAAGAAACGTGGCAGGCTGTGAGTGCCCAAGTCCTGGGCCATGGGCTCACCTGCCCACTGTACTTGCATCCTTTTCTTAGAGAGTCGCCCACTCCAGCACTTACTGAACGGTGATTACCTCAACTATGCAGCAGAACATGACAATGTTATTTGGAATTGAGTTCTTTGTATTTCTACCTTTCTTCAGTGATTTAAAACTTGTTTAAGATGCGTGTTTTAGAGAGAGTGAGCCAGAGAAAAAGAGAAGAGATTCACCAGGTTTGACAATTCTGATGAAGGGGCAATTGAAGCATCAGAGGCTGATTCTTCAGGAGCTTTGGAAATAGCAGGACCCAGAGGGCAGCAAAAGCCATTCTTAGAGAGAAGAGATCCTCTCTCTGATTTGTAGGAAGGTGACAGCCTTCAGCTCCTTTCAAGCTCCTCCTTTGACATGGGGGATGGGAAGTGGCAAGACAAGGGCAAAGAAAGCAGCCTCCCTGGGGTGCCCAGGTCCAGGTTGCCAGCATCCAGAGCTGAGCCCAGGCTGGACACTAGACCCAAATCCTCCCTTCCTAACTGTTTTGGGGGAAGCAAGGCAGAGGCACCTTAAGCCGATGGTTCACACCCCGGCATCTCCCACTATGAGTAGCGAAAATTTGGGACAAGCCCTGATGTGTGCAGTGAAAGTTGTCTTTCTGGATTTGCAAGTAGATGAATAAGGTTGAGTTTTACAGAAAACATGTTTCCAAACACATTCGCCACAGGCCAAATATCGCTTCAGAGGAGCTTTATTTTTAGAAGAGCTTTAAAAGTATTTTCTTTATGGTACTTGAGACTAAATTCAGTCCCTGTGATGACTTGAAATCCCATTTACATAGACCTTCTGAGACTGGAGAGTCATTTGACAACTTCTCACCACAGCGGTGCTGCACGCGCTTCATGAGCACCAGAGGAAACGCACGTGGAAACTGGGAGTGGAGACGCTGGGAAACCTCCGGCAGCTACACTCATCCAATTCCTGCTTTCAATGTCTGACGGAAACTGCAAGTTCAGAGAACCAAGTTTCTATTTGGCTTTGTCACAATCTTGAGCATGTCACAACTTTTCTAAATCTCGGTTTTCCTATTTATATAAGAAAGAATTGCAAAAGTCCATTTACTTCCTAACCCAGAAACCACAGACACACCTGAGACACATTTCATGGATCAGTAAGTCTGGGATTGCTTGAACATGTGTAAGGATGGAGTGAGGATTTAGCCCCATGCTGTGCCACCTTCTTCCCCATGAGTAGGAGAGAAAGCATTCCATCAGGGGACACTTTGGAAGTCACATGACCTTCCTAAATATCCCTGGGGTCTCAGGGACTTCAAGTCAGGGTGCCATTATCAGGACCAAATCTTTAAAACTCACCCAAATCGATATGCTGTTGGCTGTGGGACATCCAGAAGACATGGTAACTACCTCAGAGTCTTCCATGAAGACGTCTCACATGATCTGAAAACTCAGTCATGTTCTGAGGAAGTCCAGACCTTACCAACCTTCCACCTCAGACTGCAGCACATTAGAGCCATTCTTTTAAACAATTATTTGTGTGTCTTCAAAATGTATTATCTTCTTCTTCTTCTTCTTTTTTTTTTTTTTTTTTTTAAGACAGAGTCTTGCTGTGTCGCCCAGGCTGGAGTGCTGTGGTATAGTCTCAGCTCACTGCAACCTCCGTCTCCCTGGTTCAACCAATTCTCCTGCCTCAGCCTCCCGAGTAGCTGGAGCTACAGGTATACGCCACCACGCCCGGCTAATTTTTGGATTTTAGTAGAGACGAGGTTTCACCATGTTGCCCAGGCTGGTCTCGAACTCCTGAGCTCAGGCAATCCACCCGCCTAGGCCTCCTAAAATGCTAGGATTACAGGCGTGAGCCACTGCGCCTGGCCTAAATCTACTATCTTCTTAATGAGCTTTGGGCCGCAGAGCCCGTAGGCTATACTTCGGTGTCCTTCAAAGAACAGGAAGCTGATATTCCACATATGCATCAGCCAGGTTGGTGGGTTGGTGGGTTGGGCTGCAGGAAGCTTGGGGAGACTCCAGGTTACCTCTCCAGAAATTCCTAAAGGACTGCATGAAGAGAAGGGGGAGAGAACCATGAAGCTACATTTCAAAACAGCCCAAGAAAGCAAGCTCTCCATCCCAACAGGCCAAAGATCTCAACCTCACACCTAACTCAGAAGGGTTAACACCCAAAGCAATGTAAAAACGAAAGCATTTTTCCCCTTCAGGAGTCTAGCAAAACTGCAGCAACAAAAAATGCTTCTGTGTTCTAGGTAGTAAGCAGCAAGTTTGCTGCCACTGGGGATATAAAGGCAGTGTCCTCAAGCAGGGTGTCAAAAACCACATGCTCCTGTCCCAGAATGATAGCCCAGGTTCTCAGGAGCCCATCTGTGCTTTTCCTCTGTTTTCCTCCCAGAAATATATCCATAAGTTAATCAGACTCCCCAGGTGCACTGGAGTCACCAGCCACCTCAGGCCGAGCTGGCCCACAGGGATGCTTTAAAACCTACTTTGCATAAGGAAGAAAAAATTCTCTTCCACTCCCAGACTGATAAGAAACTAATGAAAAGGAATAGAAACATTACCAAGAAGTTACAACACATTCCATTTAAAAAGAATCCTCAAGTGCAGTAAACACTCCATTACACATATATGACTTCACTATTTAACAAGTTTTCCATCCAATTTGGCATCACAGGGTGACATTCCCCCCACTTCTCTGCCCACAGATGTTTCAAGGTAGCTCAGAACCTGTCAATAGTCCATGAGGATTCAGGAAATGCTGATGCATTTTAATATCAGCCAAAACAAGCACAATACGAGTAAGCCTGCTACTCTCCTCCCCTGCCCACCCCTACTCTCTCTCTTTATGCCTCCTCCTCACATACACACAGACGCACAGGAGCACACATGCACATACAATTCCAAAGTGAATTCTTCATGATTTGGGGTTTTTTCCAGAGCTAGGGGTTATCCATATTCCTGTTCCTCTAGAGCCTTCACTGTGGCCCATTCTGTTATCTTGATCAAGGAAGCAGCAGTCTTGACATCTCACCCTGTGGTTTTGTTCGAAACAGAAAAACAGCAGGAATTTCACAGGATTGGACCAGACTCTCAGCGGTGCAAATCTGGGACGTGTTAGAGACGTGAAAACAGCTCCACATTTGCATGGCGCCTTCCTTTCTCCGAGCTCAGGATGAGCAAGAGACTTTTCAGTGGGGGACTCACTAGCAAGACAGGGTCTCATCCAGCCCATCAGCCAGGCCTCTGCGCCTGACCGACTCCTCCTGATCACAAAAGGCCTCCCTGGCCTTCTGCAGGCAGATTGGACCCCATCCCTTCAGCATTCCTGATTCCACAGTTCCAGGCCAAATTCTCAGTTGATAATCCAGTCTCCATTTGTTTCCCCTCTCCACAAAATTTTAAATGAGAAATGTGTTGCTCTTCATTTCCTGTCTCACCCTCTCCACCGGTTTTTAAAGTCTGCCACTTCCCCCATCCCCCAACCCCGGAAGCAGATGTCCTTCAGTGCCCCAACAGTGCCATGCCAAGTGGCTGCATGAACTCTAGTTGGTGTCCTGAGCTGACAACACGGGCAGAGAGCTTCAGGATCTGTCTGATTCAGAGTGGTCTAGCTGGCCAAGATGTAATCTGCTGGATCCAGGCTCATGTTGAGCTTTCCACTGGAGGCTCCTTGTGCAACTAGCCCTACACCCCAGTCCACCCTTGCACCTATTTCCTCCCTTCCCTTGGGAATCACATCTTCAGGCCTCTGATGTTCTGTGCTAAGGAAGGGACAGGCATCATTCCCCTGTTCCCAGATTTGCTAATCGCAAGCAGCAGGGGAGATGGAGATGTTATGCCCCTGTTTGTGGGAGATGAATGCACACACACATAGCTCGGTTCTCTACCCTTGGAAGGCAGGGTTCTTTATTTCCACTTCCCAAAGGAAGTGGCTATTTCAAAACCAGCTTAGGGGATATAGAGATAGCAGACCATTCTTGTTATCCAAAAAGAGAGCAAGATTATCTAGAAGGTGAGAGGCCATCTGTGGTTGGTTTGAATACATTCTTTAAGTTTTACATTGAAGCTGATTCTTTTCCCATACAATTTCCATAATGTTTGTCTTCTTTATTTTTCCACAAAACACTGTCCTCCTACACCTCACCGTTTGGGTCTCTCAAGGCTTATTAAAACACCTTGAGCGTAAAAAACACAGAACTCACCCCCAAGCACACTATTAGTGCCCAATAACCTGAATCCTGAAACAAAACTGTGAAGTTCAGATTTTCTCCAACACTCACCCCACCCGTCATCCTCATACTTCGCCTGTCTATCTCCCCATCTCGGCGTCCTCCTGAGGCTTCCTGGCAGCCTTGGGCAAGCCACAGAGGCACTACCCACACCTTCCCTTTCTGAGCTATCCCTTACGCTCTAAGTTCACCTCTTACCCTAATGCTTAATCTCGCAAACTAGTTCAAACCCATGTGTTAATGGGTGATAATGGGAAATAATAAGAACAATTTCTACATGTATTGAATGAAATACTTTTCAAAGCCTCTTCAAGGCTTTTACATTAATCATTTTATTTAATAATGTTATTACATTGACCCATCAGTCAGACAGGTACTTAGGCTACAATTTTCTTCTCCATTTTGTGGGTGAGGAAACTAAATTTCTTAGAGTGTATTTGTATGGCGCAAAATCACAGAGCAAGAAGGGTGGAGAGCTGAGGTCAGACCCTAGCTTTTCTGGAGCCTGGTTCCCATACTGCGGCTGGATATTTACTCTTTGCAGCCTGTGTGTCTTCTTTTGAAAGAGAATAGCTGGAATAGGCAATGCCTTAATTGTCTCACAAAGTAGAGACATGCTAGAACCATTTGGGATACTTGTTCATGGTGCACATTCATGGGAACCACCCCAGACCTGCCGAATCTGAATCTCTGAGAGTGGCCTCCGCCCAGAAAGCTGCAAATTAACATATTTCTAGGATGATTCCTAGGCACACTTATGTCTGAGAACCTTTTCCTTAAGTCAAAGAACTAGATTTCTAATGATGAAATTTTAGACTTCGAAGAAAGAAATAGTAAAATCTATGTGAGAAACAAACTGTCGTGTTCAATGCCATTCACACTTTCTGAGTGCTCACCTACTGTGTATCTGCTCCTTCACCCTGGAGCTGCCAGGCTCTGCCTAAGTATTGTTTCCATAACTCCTACCCCGCTCCAAGGCTATTTCTATCCAACCAGGAGCACCCACCTGCAATTTGGAGGAGGGGTCTTGCCCTATGCTTCTTTCTGTTTTCTGTCCTCAGTTTCCATGTTCTGTTTTGCTGGATGTTGTTAAACATAAACCCAAAAAGGAGAAGAAAGTATAAAAGGGTATGAAGAAAACACACTCTTCTTCCTTTCAGAACATTTTTCTCTCACCATCTTGCAAGAATAATACATTATTACCATGGACCAAATCCCCACTGTGACTATGTCCAGGTACAATTCAAAAACATCTGGATAACTGATTGACTTTTTCTCTTTTCATTTGAATGTACACCATTGTGTACAACCAGCCTGTGAGTTCCCCCGCGGGAAATGCTGAGGATGTGAATCCATCCCTTGGCTCTTTAATTAAAGTTGCAAAAACATCAGGAGGGTCTCAGCCTTGCAAACACTGAGAGCCTTTCCTGGAAATAGCTCTGCCTTTTGTATTAACAGATGTCATGGGGCAGTTGGGTCGGAGAGTGTTGTTTTAAAATTCTCAATCAGCCTTGCAAGAGGTTTTTCATTAGACGGTTCCTGGATAGCACCACACCCTTTTCTGTTTTCAACTTGCACATCACTTCATGTAGCTTTGCTCCTCTGATTCATCTTGAATGTTTGTCATGTGGACCAGAAATCACCCAAAGGCCAGCTCCTCAGATCTGTGATGGCCATGACATGCCGTCAGTTGATTTCCCTGCATTGGGCCGCATTTGCCTCCTGAAACTGAGAGTGAGCAGCTTTGTAATTATGCAATATTAGGCACATCTGCCTGACTTCAAACATCTGGCTGAAAAGTGGAAAATGCTTTTAAAAAATTAAGATGCTCAACATCATGGTGACAAAGTTCTAGATACTGGACAGAATTTTTTAAAATCAGATCCGTTTTAGGTTGTTGGTTTCAATGCCTCTTTGCATGTTGTTTTGTTGACATAAAGCAGCCTTTTAGGCATGAATTCTTCTGTCCCAAGGAAAGGAAGCAAGCTTCTAGAAGGGAAGCACTGCATGCCTTCACCCAGATAGGGGACTGAGTCAGCAAGGAGAACTAAGAGGAAAAGAACACTTCACAGACGTAGAGGAGTGAAAAGACTGAATGCACAGGAGAGTAGAGCCAGAGATTGTGGAATTCTGAAGATAAGCAAGTCTGTGTTTGGCGATGGCCCAGCAATTAGACCCAAGATTTGACAACAACAGCTAAAGAGAAACAGAGATAAGTCAGTGGAGCTGACTCCGTCAAGAAATTGAGCTGGGAGTGTAGGAATGGGTCCGAGTGGACGCCAACATCCCTGAGATGATCACAGCATCTCGGCATGTGCTCAAATCATGGAGAACAGCCACAGATTGTCCACACTGGAGTCACGTGATAAATGCAGTGAGGCAATAAATGGTGCAAGTATGAAAGAGTTGGCTTCCAAAGTGGGCTGTGCTCAGAAGCAGAGTAGATACAAGGATTATCCCAGCCCAGCTCATCATTTGGGCATGCACAGGGAGAGAAGTGGTGCCCCCAGGACTTCCTCACCCTCCTCCACGTTACTCCCAGCCAATCCTGCTCCTTCATCCCATTGCCTGAGAAGTTCTGGCAAGGCTGTCAATCCTTGTCCTTGTGCTACAGGATCAGTCTCTGTGTGCTGGCTGCAGAAACATTCCAGGGCCTATAGCTCTGTTTAATCAGCATACAGCAGAAGGTGAGAGGAGACAGAAGTGAGAGTCCACCCAAGGAGAGCGCCACAGGAGGAGAGATTGGCCCCCACGGAAATGGACTCTGAACCTCTGACATCTTGGAGCCAAAGTTAAGTAGTAGTGGAGGAATCAGCTCAGAGAGAGAAACAGTGCTCAGGCAAAAAGAAACCCTTGGATTCACACTACTCTTGGAAATGGTCTCCAAAAGTCAAGGCTGAGTGTAACATGACTGATACCTGACAAGTCAGTATCATGGGGAGTGGCAGAAAGAGCACTGGGCTGAGAGTCTGAAAACTGAATTCTTGATATGACCATCACAAATTTCTTGTGTGACCCTAGGCAAATCAGTTAATGCCTTTGGGGCTTAGTTTCCTCATCCGTAAGAGAAAGGGGTTAGGTGGGCAATCTATGTGGCTTCCTTCAGCTCTGACTTCCAATCCCATCTGGTTCAGGGAGGAGGGAGGTGAGGGAAGTGCAGAGGCACTAGATGATGGGGTATTGCTGCCAAAATCACCCTTTCCCCCTCCCCTGTCCTACTCTCTCATGGACATGCCCTTTATTATCTTGTTGTTGTTGATGTAGTGTGTTTTTCCCACAGAACTCTGTGGGATAGGACAGCAGAGCACAGACAGGGCAGATAGGAAAGGAGGGTGTGAGCGGGAAAGGGGAGAAAGGGCCTTTCCAGCATTTTCCAAGCCCCTGCTCTCCAGGCCACAGGCTGAGCAAGTGTGCCTTCCAGACTGGGAATCTGAGAAGGCCAAGAACCCTCAGCTTTCCCCTCCCCCAAACTCTGCACCCTTTCACCAGTGCTCCCCGTTCCACACCAAGGCACCGATCACTGTTCTCTGCCACATCCTACTCTCTCCAGACTTCTTTGGGATGCTGGCTCCTTCCTATAAGGCCAAGAAGTGAAGTTGGTAGGATCTGTAAAACACAGTATACTTCTGATATTAGAGAGTTTTTGCTACAGAATGAAATATCTCAAATCAGTGATTTATAGCAGCAACTATTTTATTTGCTTCAATTCTGAGTCACTCAGGTGGTTCTGGTCTGGGATGACTTGGCTGTGGCTACATGGTCTAGGATAGAGCTGTCCAATAGAAATATGATACAGACCATGTATGTGTTCAAAATTTTCAAGTAGCCACATTTTTAAATCAAAAGAAACTAGTAAAGTTAATTTTAATATTTTAAAATTTAACCTGATGTACTCACGATATTATTATTTCAGTGTATAATTTACAGAAAAATTATTAATGAAATATTTGGCATTTGTTTTATCATACAAATTTTCAAAATCCAGTGCAAATTTTAAAAAATACATACAGTACATCTGCACGTGGACTACCCATGTTTTAAATGTTTAGTAGCCACCATATTGTGAGTGAGGTCCTGAGTGACCTCACTCATGTCTGAGGTCTCTCAGTTGGGATGACTGGCACGGCTGGGATGGCTGAAGCTTCTTGTCATACAGCCTCTTATCCTGCAGGTTTGTTCTCCCATCAAGCTTTTATCAGTGCAGGTTTGTTCACATGGTGGGAGAAGAACTCCCAGCAGCAAGATAGTCCCAATGCAAAAGTGCTTTTTAAATCTGTTTCATGTTTGCTAAAGCTCCATTGGCCAAAGCAAGTCACATGACCAAGCCCCAGCATCTGTGTGAGAGGGATCTCCCTGAGGCTGTGGTTACCTGGAGGTAACAAAGAGAAGGTCATTTCTCCTGGTCCCCCAGGGCCGGGGGAAACACCCACCATCACCAATCCCCTCCTCTCTCCATCATAGCAAAGTTCAAAACAGAGAAAAACACAGAAAAGGAAAATTGAAATAATCTGTTAACTCCATCTCTGAGAGATAACTACTGTCAACTTTTGGTTATCTCTCCACTATTTTTTCTGTACATACATACATAGGCATTTTACAAATTTGCAATCAAATTATACAATACTCACTATTTGCATTTTACAACATATCCTAACATGTCTCCATGTTATTAAAAATTCTTCTCAGACATGAATTTTAAGTTTATAACATTCTGTTGTATAAATGTACCACAGTTTATTTAAATAATCCCTTATTGCTGAATGACTGTTTCTCATTTTTCACACTTCTAAGTAATAAGGAAATGAACAATACTAGTTCACATATTTTCCATTCATTCATGCCTATTTGTGAAGAATGGATTTCTAGAAATAGAATTTCTAGGTCAAAAATATTGCATACTTCATGGTGTCAGATTCATTTTCTCATTCAACAAATAGTTACTAATCATCTATAATGTCCAGACCCTCTTAAAGGTGCTAGGGATGCAGAAGTGAAAAAAGCAGACAAAAAAAAAAATCCCACCCTCATAGAGGAGCTTACATTCAGCTCCCTTCAGTAAAGGGAGGCTGCAATAAGCAAAGAAGTAATATATTATCTAGTGGTTTTGAGACTAATAAATGCTATGGGGGAAAGCATATAGGGAATGCGGATGGGGAGGACCAAGTAGCGGGAGAACTACAAATGTAGCTAAGGTTACCAGGATAGGCTCACTCACACGACATTTGTTTAAAATATATGTTCAGTTTCTTTCTTCAGGGTATGTAACATTAGGGAAGGGCAGGACCAGTGGGGCAAAGCACTCAAAATGTGACCAGAAAGGCCAGAGTCCAACACATCTCTGTCATTGTTCTTCCATGAGTCATACTATTTGCCTTCACCTGTACATGCCTGTAAAGTTTTAGCCAGACCTCAGGCTGTCAAGCCAAGGGTCCATGGGGGAGAGCTCCCACATTACTAGCCCCAGAGGTACACAGACAGTGGTACCCATATGACTCCAGATGACAAACACAGTGAGGGAGATGTTGTGGGGGCAGTAGGGATTTTGATAATTTTTCCCATAGGCCAACTCTCAGTCTCCTAGGAGTAGACTCAGCTCTTTAGTCAAATGTTCCTTCTGATTGGCCAGAAATCCCCCAGCAGCTACAATCAGTTCCTTTTCTTTTTCAGAAAGCTTAAACCATGAATACAGAACCTCTTCTACAATCATATCAAAGTGTTTGGAAACACTGAACATTGAGTATATGTCGAATAAATGCATGAAGATTAAATAAATGAGTAAATTATTTGAATTAATTAAAGAAACACTTTTATTTAAGGGAGGTGAAGAAGGCTTCACTAGTCACACAGCAAGCCCTTAATATTATGGAGACAGAGTGAGAGACAGATGATAGCGGTCTCGTGAAAAGAGACCTGAGGTCTAACTGTAATTCTCTCATGAACTAGGTTTGTGTCTTTGAACGCAATATTAATCTCTGAAATTGTCACCTTTTTTCTGGACATATAACACAGAACAGTGTACATCTCTACCTCTGAGGACTGGGTCATAGAAGACACCTAGAAAAATCTCCCAGAAACCATTCTTTGCAGCTACCCACAAAAGCATTCATATGATATGCCTATTATGTGTCATGCATTGATCTAGGTATTGGGGAAAACTGTTCTGGGTGCTGGAGATAAATAAGAAAAGTCAGTCCAAATCTACATTCTACAGGGGGAAGTAAATATATAAGTGCATGAATACAACCAGGTATCAGTATGTACTATAAAGAAAAATTAGGAAAATGCTGATGATGTCATAGAAAATAACTGAGTTTTCCTTTAAGTTGGGTGATCAGGAAAGCCTTCTCTGAGGAAGTGACACTTAAGATCTAATGCCAAGCAGGAGCCAGGCAAGCAACAATCAGAGACAAGGGGAGTAACACCAGTCTTGAGGCAGGAATGATATTGGCTTGGCATGTTCAAGAAACAGAGAGGATGCCAGCGAGCTGGCATGTTGGGGAATGTGAGATTGGTGTGAGATGAGGGGTAGATAAGGAAGTCATGCAGGAGTTATGATTTTAACGTAAAAGCCATTGAGGGGTCAAGCCATTGAAGAGCTTTAAGTAAGAATTTGCATTGTTATTTGATTTGTGCATGGAAAATGGAGATGGGATTGATGGGAAGAGTAAAAATAGAAGAATCAGAGAACAGGCTACTACTGCTCTTCTATAGTGATCTTGGTAAGAGACAGAAGAAGGGTTAGAGCAGGATGGTAGAGAAGAAAGAAGTGCACTGATTTTGTTGTATTTTTCAGTAGGATTTCTCATGGATGAGACTTTGGCTTGGGCTAGTGGGTAGATAACAGGGTGATTTATAGAAATAGAGAAAACTATGGGAGTCGCTGACTTGGAGGTAAACCTCAAAATATTTGTTTTGTCTTTGTCAACTTGGAGAAGCATACTAGCTATCCAAGGGAGATGTTGAGTAGACAGTTGGAAATTAGTCCATAATTTCTAGTAGAGGTTAGGTTTGCAAGGCACAGTTCTAAGATGGTAGGACACGGCCGTGATTCAGTGTGATCACTTATTAACTCCTCTCATTAAGTTGCCGTAAAAAAAGAATAAGTGGTTATAAGAACAGTAAGGAACACTAACTCAGCTTCATAAAACCAGAATAATCTGCCACTTTCTGAGCAAGCTGCTTCCCCCTCTCTGATCTTCATTTTGTTTGTCTGTGAAATGGAGTTCGTGGTATTATCTACCAAGAAGCATTGTCCTGAAGCTCAAAGGAGCCAAAATTTGCAAAAGTGCCCACATAGGGAGGTATCTAACACAATGTAGACCTTTTTCTTTCTTTTTTTTTTTTTTTTTTTTTGAGGCAGTCTCGCTCTGTCGCCCAAGCTGAAGTACAGTGGTGTAGTCTCAGCTCACTGCAACCTCCACCTCCTGGGTTCAAGCGATTCTCCTGCCTGAAGGTCCTGAGTAGCTGGGACTACAGGTGCACACCACCACACCCGGCTAATTTTTGTATTTTTAGTCGAGACAGGGTTTCACTATGTTGGCCAGGCTGATCTTGAACTCCTGACCTCGTGATCTGCCCAACTTGGCCTCCCAAAGTGCTGGGATTACAGGTGTGAGCCACTGGGCCTAGCTGGCCTTTTTCAATAAATGGTAGAGTATTCAATCTGAAAGCCTTCTAGAAAATGCAAAGAATAATGTGGGGACCACCCTCAGTAGCAGTCTTCTCCATGCCTCACGGACCTTTCCTTGGCAGCTTTGGTAAAGGCAAAATCACAGTGCAGAGCTTCATTTGAATCTGAAACCAGCTGTTTTGTGGGGGGAAAATGGTGATAAATTTCTTGACAGTCATGCTATTAGTCAGCCGATAACATATTTTTCACATTTAAACTTGAGCCAAGTGAGCAAAAGTAGAAATGCATTCTACAAATATTATTATTCCTTCTGGATGAATTTTTTGTTTTTTGTTTTTTGTTTTAGATTTTGCTTTTTTTTTTTAAGGAAGTGTCTGCAAGGAGCCTATTTTGGGGGTTGGCTTGAGTTGTTTTCATGGCTAAGATCCAGGGAGGTTCATAGTAAGGGTTGCTCAATCTGCAGATAGTAGTTTTGTGGGTTATTTGTTGCCACTTTTAAGTGCCTAAAAGACCTCTTATTCCCATATCTTCCTAATTCAAAAGGAAGCTGCAGGACTCCTGACCACTAATAGTGAGTGCAGATCCTCCAAAATCAAAGGGTTGAAGAGGGAAGGGGGACGGGCTATTACTTCATTCCATGGTCATCTGTTCCTTTCTCATGTCAGTGGCAATTCCAAACTGGACCTGCTCCAGGATCCTGGTGGGAAAATCTGTAGACGGACTACCACAGCAAACAGTACCCTTGGGGAATGTACTTGTGGTGCTTCTGTCATAAAGGGGCCATTTGCACTCAAGAGGTTTCCACAGAGGACATCATCCCAGCATGGTGTGTCATAAAGAGGGCACAGGGCCTGCAGTGAGCCACTGGGGTCCCCCATGCTGAGGTGGAAGCAGGGGCCAGCAGGGCTGGAGCAACCTGTAAACAGAAGACTGTGAATTGGCCAGCTCCGAGTGGGCACTAAATTCTGGGTGGGTAAATTAAGCCTTCATATGTCACAGGACTGGCTCTGCCTGGCAGTACAAACCCTCATCCTGAAGTTGTTGGGAACACTAAAATCTCCTTGGAGCTTCTGTCTGAATGATGAGAGCTTCCCCTGGAGACTTTAAAAATAGTTCGTTAGGCTGGAAGGTGCATCTCGCTGTGGCAGCAAGTAGAATAATGAGGAATAGGCAGAAATCCAGGAACCAAATCAAAGTCGAGGGGAGCTGAGTCTCAGAGATGTGTACTCACCTGTGTGCTCCGTTAAATCATAAATCCAGAGAGAAGATTGCATCTGGATTGCTGCCTCTAGGGAATTTTGGGTACGTACATGAAGCGCAATACATATTTGTTGAATGACTGAATGAAGACTCCTCAAAGAAACTTAGTGTCAGATGACAGATCTCTTCCTTTCATTTTACCCAACTTCTTGACATTCCCTGAGGTCAAAGAGGCTCTTCCAGGGCAACATACAATGTAGAAAGGTAAGGTGAGGAATTCCAAGTGAGGAATTTCTTTTCCTTCCGGCATGTGATTAGGTCAGGACCAATCACCATTCACAGGACTGCACATGCAGTAAGACTGCACTTTTGACAGGATATTGGTGAAAGCAAGGGGAAGTTGAGGAGGATCTGCTTTATCAGGATGAAGCATGTATACAACACAAATGACTCAGTTGTATATATGTGTCAATCATTGTATACAACACAGATGACTCAGTTGTATACATGTGTCAATCGTTATGAATGCATAATACCATTAGCACAATGGTCTTTACTAATAGATTATGGACACATATCTTTGTAGTAAAACAAGCATGGGAACAAGATACCAAATTTAGAAAAATTATTATCTTTGGGGAGGAGAGGAATTGGAAGATGCACTCAAAAGTGTTCAATTGAACCTGAAATATTTTATCTTTTGTGCGAGCTACTAGGTACACAGGAGTTTGTTATATTATTATTTATACTTTTGGTTTACCGATAATATATCACAATAAAAAAGTTTAATACTACGTTTAATGTCTATGAATAACCCAAAACAACAGATAACCCTGAGCATATCTGCTTGGATCTGGAACATGCCATTTGATTTCAAAGGGAAGAGGAAGGGAAAGTAAAAGGTTCAACTTGCTTTTTCTTTTTTTTTTTTTTTTTTTTTTTTTTGAGACTGAGTCTTGCTCTGTCACACAGGCTGGAGTGCAGTGGCAAGATCTTGGCTCACTGTAACCTCTGAGTTCAAGTTATTCTTGTGCCTCAACCTCCTGAGTAGCTGAGATTACAGGCACCCACCAGCATGCCCGGCTAATTTTTGTATTGTTTGATAGAGACGGGGTTTCACCATGTTGGCCAGGTTGGTGTCAAACTCCTGACCTCAGGTGATCCGCCTGCCTCGGCCTCCCAAAGTGCTGGGATTACCAGCATGAGCCAC
>NW_012106919.1:4527300-4578568 GCF_000951045.1 Mandrillus leucophaeus | reverse complement strand
TTTTTTTTTTTTTTTTTTTTTTTTTTTTGAGACTGAGTCTTGCTCTGTCACTCAGGCTGGAGTGCAGTGGTGCGATCTTGGCTGTGATCTCCTGCCTCAGCCTCCTGAATAGCTGGGATTATAAGCTCATTTTTATATTTTTGGTAGAGACAGGGTTCCTCCATGTTGGCCAGGCTGGTCTCAAATTCCTGACCTGAGGTGACCCACCCACCTCGGTCTTCCAATGTGCTGGGATTACGGGCATGAGCCACCGTGCCTAGCTGACTTTCTGATTATTATATTTATTGTTATCAACACATATTGAGTGCTTGCTGTGTGCCAGGCATATAGTACATAGTCACTAAGGATGTTCCATGCATTATTATCATTGTAAGTGAGGATGCTAAAGCTCAGAGAAGTTAAGGAACTTGCCAACCTTACATGACCAGTAAGTAGGGAACTTGGAATTCAAATCCAGATCCATTTGCCTGAGTGGTCAGCAGTAAGAAGCTCTAAGCATGGGTAAAACTCCTGGGCAACTCAGCACCAATCCTAATTCACTGCTTGACACTGAGCAAGTCCCCATCCACCCCCACCCTGTATCTGGGCTTTCTCTCAAGCCTGGACTATGGAGACAGTAATAATCAGCTACCACCTGAAAGGACTTTCTAGTTGAAAATGTGCAAATCTCTTTGTAGGCCTTGGACCAGACGAGTCACATACAGTTGTGTACAGTGAGACAAAGTAAAGGTCCCATGCATTGTCCCTCCCTTGGTGCCACCCCCTGCTACTTCCTCTCATGGTCACCTCTTTACTCAGCTTCACCCTCCCTGTTGACACTTCCACTGTCAACTCTGCGAAAGTGGGGTAAGTTCAAAAATGGCTTCTTAATTAGGCCATTAGATTCCAGATCTAAAATACATTTTTTTCTTTTACTGTTTGTCTTTTATTTATGCTTAATTTAACAAGTAACACGTGAATACATTTTTATGACAATAAAACTAAATTTTCCACTAAACACTATGCCAGGCTAACCTCTCCAGAGGTGACACTGTTTTCTGTCTGGTGCGTATTCTAGTCTTTCTCCAGTCACTCACACATCCATGTATGTGTCTATAAAATATAGTGTGGAGAAATTTATAAAAGTTGTATTATACTATATCATGCTAGAACTTGGTTTGCCTTTTTTTAACTGTTTTTTATCAAAGTTATACAAGCAAATAGTCAACTAGATCAAAGTTTATGAAGTCAAATGGCCGTCCCCAGCCTCCCTGCCCCCTGCATTTCTTTCTCCCTGCGTCAACCCCTTGCATTTCCTCTTGCTGGTTCTTTGGGTTCTTTAGGTATTTACTTCCTACCTCTTAAAATATTTGCTACGTTTTTCTCCAGTTTTAGGAATTATCAACTAAGTTTTCACAGTAAAAGGTGAAGTTTGGCTCTTCCCTTCCCCCACCCCCTGCCAACTCTGCCACATACATTCTTCCCATCCCTTCAACCTCTCAATATACGTAGATCACAACTTTGATTAGAACAATATTTCGTATGATGACTATTATGCAACTCACAGCTGAGTTTTACGGTAAGCTCTAATTAATTCCTTCCCTGCAGAACTTTTTGCTTTCTCTAGATTTAATAATTATTTTTCCCCCATTTTCTTCTTTTCCTAACTATGATTAATTCAACAAACTCAGTACCAATTGTTTGCATTTTCTCTCAACATATTCAGATACTCCACGTAATCTGTTAACTATATCTTCTAGAAGACGCCTGTCCTGGAGTTTTCTCACCTGCTACTATCTGATTTTTTTTATTTTTTTTCCTCCTCCAGGTGCACAGCTCTCATCACAGGATCTCCCTTAACCATCATCCTGAGAATCCTCACTTCTCTCCTGTATTGGGTCTCTTACTTCCTGGATCCTTTGTCTTCCTCTTGCTTGATTTTCTGTCTCACTTAATGGAACACATTCTGTGGTAGGTTCCTGAGAAAAGGTACATGGAAGGCAAGTCGAGACCTTCAATGTCTGAAAAGGGGTTTACTCTGCACTGACCCTTGATTGATAGTTTGGCTGGGTATAGACTTCCAGGTATAAGTTGTTTACATTGAAAATGTTTAAAGCATTACTCCATTTTTTCTCATTTCCAGTGTTGCTATTGAGAAATCCAAAGCCTTTTTGCTTCGTGATCTTTTATGTATGAACAGTTTGGTTTTTTCTGAAAATGTATAGGATCTTCCTTTTCTAACCCATATTGGTATGCAAAACATCAAGTATTGCATGTGCCCCTCTGGGTTTTCCAGCCTCTCCCATAGTTAGGTGGGAGCCATGTTCTTGCAAGTGGCCTGGGAGCAGAAGTGACAGATGTCAACTCCAAGCTAAGGAAGCTAAAAGCCGGTGTGCCTCCTTCAACCCTGTTTTCTCCTGCCACAGGTACTTCAAGGGACACATGATTCAAGTGACATGTTTACAAGGTGAAGTGGAACCACCTGAAACATATTAGACCAAGCCCATCCAACTCACAGCCCATGGGCCGCATGCAGCCCATGACAGCTTTGAATGCAGCCCAACACAAATTTGTGAACTTTTTCAAAACAGTATGAGACTTTTTTGCAATTTTTTTTTTTAGCTCATCAGCTATCATTAGTGCTACTGGATTTTATGTGTGGCCCAAGACCATCATTCTTCTTCTTCCAATGTGGCCCAGGAAAGCCAAAAGATTGGACACTCCTGCACTAGATTTTGTATAAATGAGAAACAAATGGTTTTGTTAAGCCGCTGAGATTTTTGAGGATTGTCTGCTTCAGGAGCTGGCATTAATAATCCTGACAAATACACCAATATTCTGGAACTTCACATGCATGTGCTTGGATGTGGATCTGTTTTTAACCATTGTGCTAGATACTCAGTGGGCCCTGAAGACTCATAGCCTTTAGTTCTGGAAAATTTTATTTCATTGATATTTTCCTCCCCTTTGTTTTCTCTGGTTTCTTTTTTGGCTCCCATTATTTAGTTACCAGACCTCCTGGATTATTCCTCTAATTTTATATCTTTTCCTGCTAATTTTCATTTCTTTTTGCTATAGTTTCTGAAATGTGTCTTCCATTTTATCTTTCAATCCTTCTACCAAATTTTAACTTGTTATGTTAATAACTTTCAGGAGCTCTTTTTCTTACCATACAAGTCCAAAGATCTTTTTCCACGTTTGATATATTATTCCCATGCATGATTTTTTTTTTGCCTTTACTGTAGATACGTGCCTATAACCCATTATTGTTTTGCACATTTTAAAACCTTATATGAATAATCTACTAATGTATCATTCTCTGGTTCACTTTATTTATTTATTCACATTGATAAATGTAGTTCCAGTTGATCCATTTCACTGCTATATAGATTATCATGATTATACCACAGTGTATTTGTGCATCCGTATGTGGCTGGCCATTTATGATATTTCCATATTGTTGCTGTGGCCCACATTTCAGAAACAGAAAATCGGAGTCTCAGAGAGGTACTCACCTGTGTGTGCCATTAAACCACAAACCCAGAGAACAGATTGTCTCTGGATTGCTGCTTCCAGGGAATCTGGGACCCACGGATGAAGCTTGATACGTATTTGTTGAATGACTAAATGAAGTTTGCTCAAAGATCCTTAGGGTCAGATCCAGTCCCAGAACACAGGTCTCCTCATTTTCATTCTACCCAACTGCCTGACATTTCTGAAGCCAAGATGGCTCATCCAGGGTAACATACATTATAGAAAAGTTGTAAGGTGGGAAATTTGGAATGAGAACTGTTAAAAATTTCATCTATTACATGGATTGTCTGTCTTCCTTTAGTTCTGTCAGTTTTCATTTCATAAATATAAAAGCTGGCCAGGCATAGTGGCTCATACCTGTAATCTCAGCACTTTGGGAGGCCGAGGCGGGCAGATCACGAGGTCATGAGATCGAGACCATTCTGGCTAACACGGTGAAACCCCGTCTCTACTAAAAATACAAAAAATTAGCTGGTCGTGGTGACGGGCACCTGTAGTCCCAGCTACTCAGGAGGCTGAGGCAGGAGAAAGGGGTGAACCTGGGAGGCGGAGCTTGCAGTGAGCTGAGATCTCGCCACTGCACTCCAGCCTGGGCAACAGAGTGAGACTCCATCTCAAATAATAATAATAATAATAATAAATGTAAAGGCTTTCCTATTAAGTGAATACTCATTTATGATTGTTATGTCTTCCTAATGAATTCATTATGATGCTCTCATTTTATTATTATGAAATGCCTCTCTTTTCTTTGATCACATGCTCTCCCTTAGAGTCTATTTGTGTATCTTCCTTTGTGAAGTGCCTGTTAAAATCTTTATTGGATCATTTGTCTTTTTATTACAGAACTGTAAGAATTCCTTATATATTTCAGATAGAAGTTTTTTGTCAGATACATGTGAGACAAATATTTCCTTCCAGTTTGTGGCTTGCCTTTTTCATTTTCTTAACAATGACAAAGAGCAAAAGCTTTTAATGTTCATGAAAACTAAACAATGTTTAACAACTTTCATGGTTCACAGTTATTTTAATTTTATCTGTAAAATTTTTTGCTTATCTTGAGTTTGCAAAGATTTTCCTCAATGTTCTCTTGTAGAAGTTTTATGGTTTTAGCTGTTACTTTTAGATCTAAGATTAATTTCAAGATAATACTTATATAAGGAATAAGTTTAATGCTGAGGTTTATTTTTTCAAAATGGATAGCCAATTGTTCCAACACCATTATTGAAAAGACTATCCTATTCTCATTGAATTATCTTGATGCCTTTGGTAAAAATCAATCAACCATGAATGTGTAGGTCTGTTTCTGAATTTTCTGTTTTGTCTCATTAGCATATTTATCTATCCTTACATGAATATCACACTGTCTTGTTTACTATAGCTTCACAGTTTACTATAGGTTCACAGTATCAAAATCAAGTAGTTTAATCCTCTGAATTTCTTTCTCTTTTAAAAATTATTGGCCGGGTGTGGTGACTCATGCCTGTAATCCCAGCACTTTGGGAGGCCAAGGCGGGCGGATCACGAGGTCAGGCAAGACCATCCTGGCTAACACGGTGAAACCCCGTCTCTACTAAAAATACAAAAAAATTAGCCGGGCTTGGTGGCGGGTGCCTGTAGTCCCAGCTATATGGGAGGCTGAAGCAGGAGAATGGTGTGAACCCGGGAGGCGGAGCAACACTCCAGCCTGGGGTATCGTCAGTCCTTTGCTGTTCTATAAAATATTAGAACTAGATTGTATAGTTTGCAATGGAAAACATTCTGGGATTGCTGGTAGGATTGCATTGCATCTATGGACCATTTGGGGAGAACTGCCATTTTAACAATATTGAGTCGTCTCATCTGGGAACATTGGTTTATACCTCGTTTTACTTAGGTCTTCTTTAATTTCCCTCAGCAATATTTTGTAGTTTGCATTGTACAGTCTGGCCTATAATTGTTAAATTTATCTTAAAGAATTCCAAATTTGATGTTACTGTAAATGGTAATGTTTTTCAACTTCATTTTCTAATTTCTTTACTAGTATATGGAATTGCTATTAATTTTTTGATATTGTCTTTTTATCCTGTGATCTTACTACCCTCACGTTACTTTTGGCAACTTTTTTGTAGATTCCTTAGGATTTTATGGAATTTAATGGAAAATAGCACTATGCTTTATTTTTATACGAAAATAAATAATATATACAGGATTGTATCATTTGAAGCCTATAGTAAAATATTGAAAAGAGGTAGTGAGTATTAATATTTTTGCCTTGATTATGATATTGGGGGTAGGTGTGGCAGGCAAACTCTGTCTTTCTTTCATTGAGCACTATGTTAGCTACAAGTTTTTTGTAACTAACATTTATTAGATTGTTTGGTTTTGCAAGAAACTGCCATAATCCTTTCCAGAATGATGATAGAATTTTACATTCTCACTAGCAATGTATAAGTGATCAATAGCCTATCTTTTCTATCCTTTTACCTTTAAACTATTTTTTGGGTAGGTTCCTTTTCAACAGCACATAGTCAGGTCTTGCATTTTTAACTAGTCTCACAATCTCTGCCTTTTAATTGGATGGTTTATGCCTTTTACCTTCAATGTAATTATTGATATGGTTGGGTATAAGTCTACCACCTTGATATTTATTTTACGTTAGACTATACTTGATATTATTTTACCCATCACTAAGGCACTGGTTTTTATTGTTTTTTCTCTCTGTGCTTCAAATTGAATATTTTCTATTGCATGTTTTCAAGTTCACTCATGTTTCTTCCTGTTGTGTCTTATCTTTTGTTAATCCCATCCAGTAAGTTTTTATTTCAGACGTTGTGAAATGTTTAGACTTTTTCCATTCCCAAAGTACTAATTGGTTCTTTTTGTACTATTTCTCTTATCATTATGTTTGTGTTTTCTTAAAATACTTGAATATATTTGTAAGAGCTATTTTAGCATGTTTGCCTGCTTTTCCCATTATCATTTTTATTTTGAGGTTCATTTCTATTGACTGATTTCTTGTTATTTGTCACATTTTTCTTCTTCTTGTCATGTCTAGAAATATTTAATTGCTGGACATTATGAATATTATGAATTTTATGCTGTTGCATGCCTCAATTTGTTGCCATTTTAAACAATAGAATTATGCTTCATTTCTTCAGGAAAGTAAATAATGTTCAATAATCTTAATCCTTTCAGAAGTTGTTTTTAAGCTTTTTGTTGTTGTGAGTCTACAATATAACTCATTTTTCTAGAGATATTTTCACCCTACTAATAAAGTATGACACTCCCCAACCCCAACCAGGAGTCTCTATTTTGTGCCATTGGGTGATTATAGAGAACTCTGTCTTCTTGCTGGGTGGAATACAATCGTGTCCCAGTCCTGTGTGAGATCTAGTCATTGCTCAGCTTATAGCTCCACAGACTTTCTTTGCCCAACCTTGTGGAATTTCACTCTACACATGTGCAGCTTGGTACTCAGCAAAGACTCAATTGGACATTTAAGATACAGATTTCTGGATCTCTTTTTCTGTATAGCTTCCTCCTCTACAGAACTCTGCCCCATGAGTTCCAGTTATCTCAACTTCCCTCAACTCTGAGCTCTGTATAATACCTAACGAGACTACTTTTTATTCTGCTTTGGATACTCCTCCTATACTTTCATTTAGAATGTGCCTTCTACTAGAATAACAGAAATACAGGCCTGCTATATAGCTTTCACTTCATATATTTTCATTCTTACAGGAATTATAAGCTCATGCTGCCTGTTGTCCTTTGCTGAAAACATTGTTTCATATATTTGTTCAGCTTTCTAGTTGTTTGTAGTGGGAGGGTAAGTCTAGTTCTGTTATTCCATCATGACTATAACTAAGTTATCTTTTAAAGAAATTGAGAGAAGAAAAATACAGCATGTTTTATATTTTTTTACATATTTACAATTTTGGGTTCTCTTCATTTTTTTATAGGTCTAAATTTCTAGTCTGAAGAAGTTATTTAGCAGTTATAATTATGTCTGCTTGAATTGGTTTCTCTCTGCTTTTGTTTCTCTAAAAACATCTTAATTTTGCTTTCACTTTTGAAGTAAATTTTTGCTGAGTATAGAATTCTAGGTTGACAGGCTTTGTTTTGTTTTGTTTTGTTTTAATTTCAGCACTTTAAAGATACTATTCAGGTGGTGTAAAAGTAATTGCGGGTTTCAATGTCAAAATCTGCAATTACTTTTGCACCAACCTACTAGTTCTTTATCTTTTATTCTCCACTATTCCTTACATGTCTTATTTTGTTTGCTGATTATTAATAATATGTATTTGTTTCATTAGTTTATAAATAAATTTGATGAAAATTCAGAGTGAACATATACCCAGGTAAACTGAATCTAAGAATCAAAGAATAAATACAGATAAATCATAGTTATTTTTGAAGTCATCTCTTCTGCTCAGGTGGCAAAATGAATTAGCCTTAAATTACACAGTAAAAATATTTTCTAGTGTGTGAAATCACATGTAGTACAGTGTATATTGTACCCCAATAGGTAGTTTTTTTCAAATCCCTTACCCTCTTCCTGCTCGCCTCTGTCTCAGTTTCCAGTGTCCATTATACCACTCTGTCTGCCTTTGCATACCCATAGCTTAGCTCCCACTGATAAGTGAGAACATACAGTATTTGGGTTTTCCATTCCTGAGTTACCTTACTTAGAATAATGGCCTCCAATTTCACCCAAGTTGCTGCAAAGGACTTTATTTCATTCTTTTTTTATGGCTGAGTAGTACTCCATGATATATTTATGCCACATTCTCCTTATCCACTTTCCAATTGATGGGCACTTAGGTTGATTTCATACCTTTGCAATTGTGAATTGCACCATAATAAACATATGCATGCAGGTGTCTTTTTGATATAATGATTTATTTTGCTTGAGGTAGATACCCAGTAGTGGGATTGCTGGATCAAATTGTAGATATACTTTTAGTTTTTTGAGAAATTTTCATACTATTTTTCATAGAGGTTGCACTAATTTACATTCCCACCATCAGCATGTAAAGGTTCACTTTTTACCATATCCAGCCAATATCTATTATTTTTTGACTTTTTATCAATGGCCATTCTGGCTGCAATACGGTGGTCTCTCATTGGGCTTTTAATGTATTTCTCTGATGATTCATGGTGTTGAGCATTTTTTTTCATATGGCTTCTGTATATCTTCTTTTAAGAAATGTCTGTTTATGTCATTTACCCAGTTTTTAATGGGATTTTTTGGTGTTTTTTTTTTTTTTTTTCCTTGCTGATTTTTTGATTTCCTTGTAGGTTCAGGATATTATTCCTTTGTTAGATGTATAGTTTGCGAATATTTTCTCCCATTCTGTTGGCTGTTTACTCTGATACTTATTTTTTTTTCTGTGCAGAAGCTTTTTCATTTAATTAAGTCCTGATTGTCTACTTTTGTTTTTGTTGCATTTGCTTTGGAGGTCTTCATTATAAAAATTCTTTGCCTAGGACAATGTCCGGAAAAATTTTTCCTAGGTTTTCTTCTAGAATTTTTATGGTTTCAGGTCTTAGATTTAAGTCTTTAATTCAACTTGAACTAATTTTTATATATGGTAAAAGATAGGGATCCAGTTTCATGTGGCTATCCAAATTTCCCAGCACCATTTATTGAAAAGGGTGTCCTTTCCCTGGTTTGTGTTTTTGTGTGCTTTGTTGGAGATCAGTTGGTTGTGTTTGGCTTTATTTCTGGGTTCTCTATACTATTCCATTTGTCTATATATCTACTTTTTTACCAGTACCACGTTGGTTTAGTTACTATAGCTGTATATAATTTGAAGTCAAGTAATGCGATGCCTCCAGATTCATTTTGCTTGCTTAGGATTGGTTTGGCTATTCAGCCTCTTTTTTGGTCCCATATGAATTTTAGGACTTTTTTTTCTAATTTTGTGAAGAATTATGTTGGTATTTTGAAAGAAATTGCACTAACTCTGTAGATTGTTTTGGGCAGTATAGTCATTTTTATGACACTAATTCTTCCCATACATGAACATGGGATGTATTTCCATTTGTTTGTATTACCTATGATTTTTTTCAGCACTGCTTTGTAGTTCTCCTTGTAGAGCTCTTTCATCTCCTTGGTTAAGTATATTCCTAAGTATTCTATTTTAATTTTACAGCCGTTGTAAAAGAGATTGAGTTCTTGATTTGATTCTCAACTCAGTCATTGTTGGTGTGTAACAGTACTACTGATTTGTGTACACTGATTTTGTAAGCTGAGACTTTACTGAATTCATTTATCAAATCTCGGAGTCTTTTGGAGGAGTCTTTAGGGTTTTCTAGATACAAGGTCATATCATGGGCAAACAGAGATAGTTTGATTTCCTCTTTTCTCATATGGGTACATTGCATTTCTTTCTCTTGCCCTATTGCTCTGGCTAGGACTTTCAGTACTATGTTGAACCGAAGTGGTGAAAGGGGTCATCTTTGTCTAGTTCCAGTTCTTAGGGGAATGCTTTCAGCTTTTCCCCACTCAGTATGATGTTGGTTGTGAATTTGTCATATATGTTTTCATTATTTTGAGGCATGTTCCTTCTATGCCTAGTTTGTTGAGGGTTTTTATCATAAAGGGATGCTGGATTTTATCAAGTGCTTTTTCTGCATCTATTGAGATGATCATATGGTTTTTGTTTTTAATCCTGTTTATGTGCTGTATCATATTTATGGACTTGTGTATGTTGAACCTTCTCTGATCCCTGGGATGAAACCTACTTGATTGTAGTGAATTTTTTTAATATTCTCTTGGATTTGATTTGTTAGTATTTTGTTGAGAAGTTTTGCATCTGTGTTCATCAGGGATATTGGTCTGTAGTTTTTTGTTTTGTTGTTGCTGTTGTTGTTGTTATTGTTATGTCCTTTCCTGGCTTTGGTATCCAGGTCATACTGGCTTTGTAAAAAGAATTAGGGAGGATTCCCTCCTTCTCAATCTTTTGGAATAGTTTCACTAAGATTGGTACCAATTATTTTTAAAATATCTGGTAGAATTCAGCTGTAAATCTGTCTGGTCCTAGGCTTTTTGTTGTTCTTGGCAGACTTTTCATTACTGATCCAATCTCACTACTTGTTATTGACTTCTTCATGATTTCTATTTTTTCCTGATTCAAAGTAGGGGGATTATATGTTTACAAGAATTTATCAATTTCCTCTGGATTTTCTAGTTTGTCAGTCATCACACATATTGTTTGTGGTCATTTTTTCAGGTGTGTACTTTTAAAATATTGTTTAATTTGATTAATGTAGTTTAAAAGCAGTATGAAAAAGTGTGCTTCTAGTAATGGTAGAGTAGCTTGCATTGTATTAACCTTCCTGCAGATAACAATACTACACTCTAAATAAAATGTTAAAATTTTTAAAAGTATTTATTTCCCAGTGTTATGTGCCAGCATGTTTCTGGGGTTTTTGAGTCAACCAACCTTGAAAACAACTTAATCTTTGCTAATACTCAGAATTACAATGTTGATATTATGTAGATGATGGAAAACTTTGGCTCTTAGGACTTACTACTTTGTGAAAAAGAATTATTATTATCACAAGAACAGATGAGATAAGAATCTGAGATGAGATAAGAATTATTTCACAAGTCTTTGGACTATTTCCTTTTGTTTCTGTAGGGCCATTGTCTTTATACCTGGAAAAAATGGAAAACTGCTCCCACACTATTGGACTGTTTCCTCGTGCATAAACCCAACTAATCCTAGTATGCCCCCCAGCAAATGACTGCACCAACTAGAATGAATTCTTGCAAACTACTCTGTCACTTGGACCTGAACTTTTAAAAAACATTCCACATCTCTCACTTTAATCACGCTAAAGTGCACTTATTTAGGTCCTGGCTGAGCATGGTGTTGTACCCAGCAAGTTAAACATTTGCAATCTCTATTGTCAAGGCAGACAACATCATGTCAAAGCAGTACAAACAAGTCAGCATAAGCACTGACTCCTTTAAGTCTGTGGTCTACTGTGCCTACAGCATACCAAACATCTGGTTGAAAGATGAAGCTTTCAGTCAGGAAGTTTGCCGCTCTTCCAGATAATTGAATGGACTTTTATGTGAATTGTATAAACCCAGCAATGATAATAGTTATACCAACTTATATTTATATTATGATTTACAACTGTAGAGAATGTATGTTTGTGTATGTGTATGTGTGTGTATATAAAGCCTTATTTAATTACCGTATCTTTATGGAATCTGCTTAATGATCCCATTTTACAGATGAGGAAGTTGAGAGACTTTATCAAGCATGTATTGATCTCATACTCTGTGCCAGAAACGAAGCCTATAAAGGAGAAATAAAATAATCCCTGCCTTAAAGGTTCTCACAGACCAAAGGAGGAGCTTGACATTGAATGAACCTGACTCGCCCAAGGTCACACAACTAGTAACTGTCAGATCTGGGACTCAGTCCAACTTTTCTGGCAACGAGTTCAGCACGCTCTTCACAGCTGCCTCCAATAAAAGTCAAATGCACTTACAGAGCAGTGACTGGAAAGGAGAAGGGACAGGGGAGCCACTGGAGTTGGAAGAGTCTTATTAAGGTCAAGATCAAAAATGAAGCGCAAGTCGTTAAAATTACAATCACAAAGACTATGACCAGACATTGGAATATGCTTCTGATGTAACGTTTGGTTAAAAAAGAGAGAGAGAGAGAAAGATAGCAAAACACAAATGGCATGTCTACCATATTCACTTGATAAACATGTGGACACACACAGGATGAAAATACGGGCAAATTAAAACAGCTGGATTTTTTTCAGGTGGCAGGGTCGTGGCCAAACTTTCCCTTTTTTTCTTTCCTTCTTTTTCTAAACTATAAACCATTACTTTATAGTTTCATTTATGTTGCTAAAATATAAACTATAGATAGGAAAAGGGATAACAAGAAATGTTAAGGCTTTCATAGACAGACAAGCCTGGATTCACACCCCACTTTTGCCAATGACTTGTATGATCTTGGAAAAGTTCTTTAACTTCCCTCTGTCTCAGTTTCTCTGCAGAGAATAATGTTAACCTTGCAGGATTGTGTTTAGAATTAGAGATTATATGTTAAACACCTAGTGCACACAGAGCAACCACTCAGTCTGTAATTAATTTTGTCACCATTACATAGTGTGAACCAAGAAGTGTGTTGGAGAACAGACAGGCATTGCTAGGCCTGCTGTGAGCCACAGGTTTGGCCAGGAGTCTGCAGCGGCATCTTTCAAACAAGAAACAGTAACCTGGAATCATCCTTATCCACAGCAAAAACAGGTATTGAGCCAAGTCCTAAGAATGTAAAAATGCATGAAACACTACCTTGTCTTAAAAGAATTTGTTTTCAATCTCTTTATCTACTCAATACACACTTAGCACCTCCTCTAAGTCAGAGACTAAAAGAAGAACTAGCTGTATGAAGATAAATAGGACACAGTCCTTACTGTACTTCAGTGAGGGAGAAGCAATAATCGAAACAGACTAATACAATATAGTGTGGCGATCGTAGCCTTGGGCATATGAGAACACAGATTGATAAACACCTCATCCAATCTGCTGCGGGAAGAGGGGAAGTCCAGGAAGGATTTTTGAAGGGGGTTGGCCCCTGAGCTGAACCTTAGTGTGTAAGTGGGAGTTAGTTAGGAAAAAGGAACAGGGTGGAATGTAATCAAGATCCTAGGCGAGAGGAAAACACATGCAACAGCATTTTAGAGAACCACAAACAGTGCAGTCTTGCCAGAGCATAGAATTTGAAGCAGGGGATGAGGTTGGAGAGGTGGGTGGGAACCAACTCATATGAGGTTCTGTACACCGTATCCAGAAAGCAACAGAGGATTTGAAGCTGAGGAGAGAGGCATTAAGGTAGCCAGAGTGACATTTCAGATAAAGCCTCTGCAGCCCTGTGGGATTCCAGGTTCCCTCTGGAGGGAAGACTTGCACGGGACAAGCCTGGCTGCAGTTAGGGGTTACCTTGAAGGATTCAGAAGGAAAATACATTTGGATTGGGACAGTGATCACAGGGATGGAGACGAGAAGGATGGAAATCAACTGGCAGGACTGACTTTAATTATCCCAAGAGCCCAGTGAGAAGTAGAAAGGAAATACTTAAACGTTGGGAGAGGCTTTGTCACAGACACAGTCTGGGAAAGCTTCATGGAGGAGGTGGGACGTGAGTAGCCCTTTAAAGAAGAATGGGACCTAGGTAGAGAAGAGGGGCAGATCTCAGGCAGGAAAACAGAATTGACAAAGCAAAGAAGCAGCATTATTTAGGTGGTGTTTACAGAAGAAGTAGGTCAGTTGGCGGTAAGAGTGTGTGATCTTCAACATGCCTTCTACATTGTGAATTCTCATCCCCATCATAGGGAAAGCATTTGCGGCAGGATAAATTATATTTTCTCCCCTAAATCCCCTCCTTTCCTGAGGCTAGGCATAAAGAGAGACTAAAATAAGCTCAAGGTAAAGGAAGATTCAAAAATTCTTCTAGATTATAAATCCAGAAAAGATATGACAGAGTGGCCCCCAGTGGCATGGAAGGGCTGGTGGTTGTATGGTGACTTCAGGCTGCGACCAGACAAGGATAGAGCCCTTTTCCTCTGCTCCTTTCTCATCCTCGCCTCCAGCCCCACTCCCTGTCATCCACGGGCTGTCAGGAGTGACTGGCTGAGAAGTGTGCCAAGAAGAAGGAGCACAATTGGGGAGGATGGACCCCTGGAGAGGGGGAAAGACTATCAAAAAGCGAGAGATTTCCTTACAACCTGGATATCATAGGGGTTCCCCAAGGGTTAGAGCAGGGGTCAGCATATTCTTCTGTAAAGGGCTTCGTGTGAATTCACTCTGCCTCAACTACACAGCTCTACCATTGTGAAGAAAAGCAGTCACACATAACACATAAAGAAATGAGCATCCCTCTTTCAGTAAAACTTTATTTATGGACACTGAGATTTTAATTTCATAAAATGTTCACATTGCGAAATACTATTCTTTTTACATTTTTAAAAACCATTTAAAAATGTAAAAATTATTCTTAGATCATATACAAAAATAGGCAGCAGGCTAGATTTAGTGTGCAGAGTGTGGTTTGCCATCCCTGGCCTAGAAAAAGGATCTCATGACAGATGGGGAGCCAGGATGGGTCAGCTGGCATAGAGGAGCTACTCTCTACACTCCTACACTCCTGTGGAATCTGTATGGGATGGAATATTGGACTGAACTTGAAGAAAAGAGCTGCCCTCTATGGTTTTATGAATTTCACAGGTACTTCTCTGACTAACAGTAAGTTGTTTAGTCATGGATTGTGCCACCCTTTCCCCCACAATTAAGGATGTAGTGATGGGGTTTTACATGTTTTTATGTTAATTAAATTTTAAAATACTGCTTCCTATATTTCTATAAACTATATCAGGGTATTTAAAGTCCTTAAAAAAAAAAAAAAAAAAAAACTAAATAGTTAAACAAAAGCAGGCCAAGCACGGTGGCTCATGCTTGTAATCCCAACACTTTGGGAGGCCAAGGCTGGCAGATCACTTAAGGTCAGGAGTTGGAGATCAGCCTGGCCAACATGGTGAAACCCCATCTCTACTAAAAATACAAAAACTTTAGTAGAAAAATTTTAGTGGCGGGCACCTATAATCCCAGTTACTTGGGAGACTGAGGCAGGAGAATCACTTGAACCTGGGAGGCAGAGGTTGCAGTGAGCCAAGATCTTGTCATTGCACTCCAGCCTGGGTGACAAAGTGAGACTCCATCTCAAAACAAAACAAAACAAAACAAAAAATAAACAGAAATACATATCCAGGCTATCATATGCTCTTCTGGCTACTAAAAGTAGTCCAGGTGACACCTGGGCCAGGCCACGAGCCGCTGGACCTCTCAGTTCGCCATAGGCCTCAGTTGTCCATCTGGGAAATGGACAGAACCTCTTAAAATGCTTAGGACCTGCTCTTGCCAACTGGCTGCTCTTACTTGTGAGATTCTCAGACCTTCCACAGAAACACAATATTTATTTACCCTCACAAACCTCTATCTCTTCCCTCACTGGATACTAAATGATATTTTCTAGTTTCCAAAGATTTATGTGACCTTGTTTGGAAAATATCTGAAAATCCTTGAGTTTTGTCTTTTCTTCTAACAACATAACCAAGGGGTAGTTGTACATCAAAATAAGATCATTGGGAAAACGAACTTGATTCTTGAAAAAGAGCCCAATGGTTTTCCTTGGCTTAAGAACAAGTCTCTGGATTTCCTTAAAATAAATAATCAATATCATGTCAAATTCAGTCTGTAAAACCACTGGCCTATAAATCCCTCCCTCCGCCCAAGCCACTGCTCCTAAAATAGAAGGATTCGTGTAATTACACTTCCCCTGTTTTCTGCTTTTTGGAAGCAAATATCCCCCTGTATGAGAGAAAATGTTTGGGATGTTTCCACTGTCCTGTTCCCTTACCTATACTCCAAGCATTCCCAGACAGCACCACAGACTCTTTCTCCTCTTACACTCATAATCTTTTAAAGGTGTGTATGAAAGAAAGGGGCCAAGGAGAAGAGCCCTTCAGGAAAATAAGGATTATGTTGTAGGTTCTTATCCCTGAGGCTCCTCCTGCTCTCAGCTGGCCTTCGTGACAGGAAAAAAAGCCAGCTACTGCACCAAGGACCTAAAAAGCATGTGATCTACAGAACTTACACTTGAAAGGACTCAGCCAAGGGGATTTTACAGAAGCGAATATGGCAAACTTTGTTGTGTGCATCCCCAACAAGTCAAAGCTTACAGAACTGGTCTGGCTTTTAGCAGGGAGCCCACCCCTCATTTCCAATCTTAAGGCTCCAGGCAAAACCCATTTTCTGCCAAGAGGCACAAGACTAGCTCAGCTGGCTTCCCACAATCGGGTTCTATAAGAAGCACACAGCTCTGCCGAAAACACGTTCATCCTCTTCTCCCATTTGATCTTTCTTCCACATGCCTTTTGGATTAATGCTGGCATCTTGTTTCCATCTGTTTTCAACTCTTGGCTAGAAATGTACAAGTCCCGCTCTACCCCTCTGCAGGGTGAGGGGCTCCTCTGCAAAGTGCTGCCCTGAAGAAAGGGGTGGCAGGAGATCTGTGGAAGATCAACGGCATGCCTTCTTTCAAATCAACAAACTCTGAATGAGTGCCTTCTATGTGCCAGGCATCATGCACTTGCTAGATGCCAAGTCCCAGAGCTGCTCAAAACTCCTCCCAGGCTCCAATTTCACCCTTACAATGGCCTAGAAGACCTAAGATGACCCCCTCTCCCACCTCCCTGACCTCATCTTCTACAAAACTCCTAGTCTCCACTCTCCCACAGTCAGGCCTTGGGGCCCTTGCACTGCATAGAACACCTTTTCCCCAGAATGGCTAACTCCCTCAGCTTCTTCATTCATTGCTCAAATATCACCTTTTCAACAAGGCTTAAACTGACAGTGCTGTTGAAAACTGCAGACCCCCCACAGCACTCCTGATCCCCATTCTGAGCCTGCCTGCTCTGGGTCTGCCTTTTCCATTGCACTTAGCACCTACTGCCTTGGCCAGGATCTCTAGAAAACATGGCTCAAAAGGATGAATTCCAGGGAAGCAGAAAGGAGGGAATAGAGGAGTAAGGAGGGAAAAACAAAGAGCAAACTTAAAGGAGTTGTTTCCAATTGACCACAGCTCTGTAACAAGCTACTGGCTGGGTTCCACAGGACATCTTCAGAAAGGGGCTAATGTGTCTCCACTGTCTGCCTAGGGGAAGAAGAAAAAACAATGTATCTTCAGTATCTTACTCCCATTGGTCAAAGTTGGCCCTGTGAGTGTTGGTTTTCTCATACTTCCAGGTGATGAGAACAAGGGTGTACTCAATCCTTTACCTAAGGGTCAATCAGGAAGCCCCAGGGCAGAAGGTGAGAGTGGAGAGGTATACAGCTCAGGCAGTCAGTGAGGAGATATGGGCCCTGCACGTGAGCAACAGGAGGGATGGGGTAATCTTCACAGTGGCCCTTGAGCCTGCAGGAATGGCAGCAGTGGGTAGAGGAGACACCAGCAGCCCCAGGACTGTAGGGGTGGAGCAAGCTGTTGCCAGGGCTGCTCCTGCAAGACCAGGTAAGTGTGTGGATCTGGACTGTGCATAAACTGAAACCCACACAACCTTCCGACATGGGGTTCCATCTCCCACAGCTAGAATATAAGCTGCACATAGGCTTTCTCTGTTTTTCTTCCTGATGCATCCCAAGAGTTTACAACAGGCTTGGCATATGGCACATCTTTAACACACTGTTGAAAAAACAAAAGAGCTATGATAATGTGTAAGAGACAGACCTGGTCCTCAAGGAGTCTACAGTACTCAGAGGGACACAGATGATTGAGCAGATCATTGCAGTACAGATTGGGGAGTGCTGTGCTGGAGACTGGCAAAGAAGTAGCAAGGCTAGGATTTGAACTTGAAGCTGCCTCTGTCAAAGTCCAAACTTACAATCATCTCCCTCTAACGCTGTACTCCTGGGCCTTAGCGCCCTTTTTTGTAAAATGAAAAGATAAGACTAGATAATCTTTAAAGCCCTTAAACCACATTCTAAGTACATCAATATCAAAGAGAAGCAGTCCAACCCACACATAGTGAGAAGCGAATGGGTAATCTGCAGGACAAATACACCTGTATTAGTCTGTTCTCACATTGCTATGAAGAAACACCCAACGTAATTTATAAGAAAAGAGGTTTAGTTGACTTGCATGTGGAGGCCTCAGGAAATTTACAATCATGGTGGAAGGCACCTCTTCACAGGGCAGCAGAAGAGAGAATAAGTGCCAGCAGGGGAAATGCCAGACGCTTATAAAATCATCAGATCTTGTGAGAACTCACTATCACAAGAAGAGCAAGGGGAAACTGCCCCCATGATTAAATTACCTCCCACTGGGTCCCTCCCACAGCACATGGGGATTACAGGAACTACAATTCAAGATGAGATTTGGGTGGGGCCACAGCCAAACCATATCAACACCTATGGTATAGTATGGGCCACCAAGCAGGTATGAGTCACCAGCAGCCTCCTTCTGGCCCCCAAACCCATGGGCACTAGTCTCTCATTCTGTACATGAGCATGTGCACAGGAGACCAACCTGGTCAGGGTAGAGGGACACCAGAGGAAACATGAGGTGGGATCATAAAGACACATACAAAGTGTCCTCTGCAGCTCCAAGTTATGAAACGGGATTTATGGAAGCTCAGCTACTCACATACTGCATAACTTGAAGGTTGGAGGACACCAGAGCAAGTGACGTCAAAGCCTGTGACTCAGCAACAACGTGACTTAGGGCATCAACTGGCAATCTAGATCAACACTGTCTAGTGCAAATATAATACAGGCCATATATGTGATTTCGCATTCTCCAGTAGCCACCATTTTCAAAAGTGAAAGAAATAAGTGAAATTAATATTGATCATATATTTTGTTTAACCCAATACATCCAAAATACTATCATTTTAACACGCAATCAACATAAAAACTTATTGAGATACATCACATTTCTATTTTTCATATTAAGTCTTTAAAATCTGGTGTGTGTTTCATATTCACAGCACATCTCAATAAGGACCAGCCACATTTCAAGTGTTTGATAACCACACATATTGGACAGCGCAGGTCTAGAGTGGGCTGCTGGTGCTGATGGAGGACACATGCACGTGCCCATATGGATACATGAACATCTGTACACAATGCACATGCACGTGCACACATACCCACACATACACATGCGTGCACATACATATGCACATGTTTATACCAGAGCAGCATAAATTAAGGAACTTTGTCAAATATCAGCATCGGGACCAGCAAACCACACGAATCAGAGCCTTGTACCCAGGCATCTGGGTATAGCAGTAGAAACAGCTTGAGGCCCAGGGGAAATGGATACCAACCTGAATTTATACAGAGTGCAGACCAATGAGAGGAAGCCAGCCCCTCATGGGGGAAAGAAGGCATCTGGCTTACTGCCCTTTGAAGTTCAATTCATCTTTTAATATTGAGTAAAAGGTCGAGAAAAAGAACTGGTGGCCTTTAAGCAATTGAGGCAAGAGGTCAGAGATCCTTGGTCAGTTCCTTGGGAAATGAGCTTCATATGAGATTCAGGAGAGGAAGGAAAATTGCTGAAAATGTATAAAGCTAACAGTTTGTGCACTCAGATGGTGTCAAACCACAGGACCCTGGAGCCCTAACACATGAATGAAAGCCTCAGCCCCAAACTCATTTACACCAAAATAATTGCTGTTCCAGCCAGACCCACAGAAGCAAGGGGTAGTAGGGAAGCTGTGTGCTTTTCAAAAGTGAAGGACTTAGAGAGTGCTGGGGGATTGTGGTTTTTCCAGGAATGGGATGGATTGAAATAGATTTGTGAAAAAGAAAGAAAGAAAAGAAAACATTTTCAACCCTCCTTCGTAGCTCCCACATACCAACCAAACATGCAAAGAAATGAAGGAAGGATGCCTCTTCTGCCACCAGGAGACCTTTTGCCTCCCTAAAGTGCAACCTCTCACAATATATACACTGTCTGCACCCTTGGTCTCCAGCCCTTCTCATCAAGACCACAGCATATGGGCTACACTTCAGAATTACACTTGGGGAGTGTTTACTTGCTACACTTGTGAGGTGGAGACTGGAGCCACATGGAAGGCACATGCAGGAAATGCGCTGTAATAATCTTACGTTTATAATTCTCGAGAAGGATGGCAGAGTCAAGGATGGGATTGATCAGGTTCCAAATCTATTTCCTGGAGTCAAATTTAAAAGAGAGACGTTAAGGGCGAAATCTCTAACAGCATGGGTATGTTGCAACAAGAAGCAAGTTTATTTCTATCAGTGTTTCTACAGATTTTTTGAATCTGTTGCTTTTTTCTCACATGTACCAGCCCATCCCTGCCAAAGCTTACAGAACTCTGAAAACTGCCTCTGGTAATATATTCTTATCAAGTTCAGAAAACTGACTTTCTAAGGGTTCATTTAGAGGACAACAGCCCCCTTTCGCTGTAATGCTGCTATGATTTTTTATTGTTGCTGAGATTGTAAGCATTGCCATCTGAAAATCTTGTATATTTTCATGGATGTTAACCATTTCTCCAATCATAGTCCGGTTTCTAAATTCCTGTCTGAAACAAACCAAAGCTTAGAATGGATCTGTTCCCATTCCCCAGCAGACCCATCCAAGGAGACGTTTTCAGGCCTGAGCTGGCTGCTCCCCTAGAGCTGCCTCTGAATCACAGTTCCTCCTTGTCTCTGTTAATTAGGATGTGAGGTTTTACAGCTCTTGCTGGAAAGTAGATTTCCTAGCTCCCTGGAACAGCATTTAAATTTAGTCACATGACTCAGAGAGGAAAGCCATGAGGGAATGCAGAAAGGCAGGTGAGCTGGAAAACTAACTGTAAGGATGACTAAGGGTAATTCCTACCCTCTGTACAGCACTGTACCAATTATAAAATGATTTTGCCCCCAGTATCTCATTTGACTTCCAGCACCCAATGAGGTTGGAATTTAACTTTTTTAGAATGAGGAAGTTGAGGCTTAGTTTGCAGACACATGTCACTTAAGGTCACACATACAATTCATGGTGGAGCCAAGAACCGGAGAAGTTCTTCAGGTAACACATCCCTGCCCGCTCTGTCCATGACTCATCACTTTTAGACAGCAGCAAGTTATTCCAGACACCAGAGATGTTTTCATTTGAGTTACTTAGTCAAACCTTGAATACGTAAGGCATGTGAAATCACAAATTAACATGCCTCTTTTACCTAATGTATTTCTTTTAAATTTTTTTAAATTTTATTTCTAAATTTTGATCGATTATTTATTTATTTATTTATTTATTTATTTATTTATTTATTTATTTTGAGACTGGGTTATGAGACTGGCAAATTTTTGTATTTTTGGTAGAGACCAGGTTTTGCAATGTTGCCAAGGCTGGTCTTGAACTCCTGGGCTCAAGCGATCCACCCACCTCAGCCTCCGAAAATGTTGAGATTACAGGTATGAGCCACTGTGCCTGGCCCACCTCATATATTTCTAAGCCCTTTCCTTCATGGCCTTTTGATAGTGCTTAAGTGAAACAATTTCAATGTTCACCTTAAATGAATATAATGAGAGGAAAACGTAAAACTTCAACCAGATATTTATTGAAGGTCTACTACGTAAGAAAAAAACTTGATGCCTACTCTCCAGAAGTTTCTATTGTTTGAAGAGAAAAGGTATAGGTTGTTGAGAGTTAGATAGCAACACAGGGTAACAAAACAAGATCTGTCTGTTGTCAAAGGCATGAGACACATTCTGGGCTGGAGGAAACCATGAGAATTTGTGGAGAATGAAAAACATGAGCAAGTCCTGGGCAGTGACTTCCAAGCTTCCCTGAAGATAAGAGTCACCAGGAGCACTTAAAGGTATGGATTCCCAAAGTTTGATCCAGGCCTCTAGAATTTCCAGGAAAAAAAAACCTGGTAAACAGTGTATTTAACCTGTGCCCCCACTGACTCTTATCTTAGGAAGGGCAGGGGTCACCATGAGTCAGCTCCAGGGGCTGAGACATTTCAGCTGTTAGAGGGGGAGAGGAGGGGAAGAAAAATGTGGTGGGAGAGATCCAGAGAGGTGCAACTAAACTAAGACAAATCCCAAAAGATTTAATCCCAAAATAACAGCAAGGCCATCAAGACTTCAGCAGGCTGAAGGACAGCTAGAGGGAGGGAAGGTTCCAGGAAAGAGAAGGCCAGCTCCCCACTGCCACTGAGAATGAAGCAGATGTGTGGACAGACACCTTCATGGCATCACTTGCTGAGACGGTCCCCCCTCTCCTGTCAGTCCGTCCTGGGAACCACAGCCAATCCTGGCCTCATGTTTCCACCTGGCAGTCAGGGGTCAGCAGAGTGACCCAAGTTGCTAAATGGCATCAAGTTTTTGCTCATGCCTAAATTCTCCATCCTCTTTTAACCAGACTAAGCCCTAAGAGATGCCAGGGGAAATGTGTTCCAAAGGAATCCTTCAGCAGCCGTAATGAAGGTAGAAAGGCCTGCAGTCTAGGAGAAATCTAGATTGAAAACCCATTTCCATGAGAATATCACAGTGCAAAATCATTTCTTCCTCATTTAAATGACAATAATACCAGTACTTCTGTATTGCTCAAATGTGCCCAGCACTCTTCTATATATTTGATATGCTTTAATCCACTTAATTCTCACAACAACTATGTGAGGAAGATTCTAGCATTGCCCCTGCTTTACAGATGAGAAAACGGAGGCAAAGAGAGGTTAAATCACCTGTCCAACAAGTAATTGACAGAGCCAAGATTTGAACCCAGGCAGTCTGGCTCCAGAGCCTGGGTACTTAATCACTGTTCCTTACCACCCGCTAAGAATAAAAACATCCCGCCAACACAGAAAGAACAGGTGTGTGTACATGTGAGTGTGGGTGTACGGAGGAGGATCAGGAAGCTGTTTCAGTGAGGTGAGAGATTTGTTGGTGAATAGGACGACAATAGATCCTAAGACAGAAGATGATTCCAGGCTACAGTGGGTTGGGAAGTCCTCATGAAGGAAGTCCATCCACCTGATGGAGGGCACCCAGAGGAGTGAAGACAATCAATACGGGAAAAGGAATTTCAGAAGAAAATACTTAGCACACAATAGGCTCATGTATTCAATGCAGCCGGTGTTTATTGAGTACCTAGTATGTGCCAGGCCCCATTCCAGACATTGTTGAATCAGCAGTCACCTCCCCGCCTTCGTGGAGCTTACAGTCTAGTAGGGGAGATGGACAAGGAGAAAGCCAATGAATGAATAAAACAGCTAGAAAAGTGATGGCTGAATGAAGGAAGGAGCTGAGGAGTGACGACTGGGTGATAGGAAGGCCTATCTGCGGAAGGAATGTCTCAGGTGAGGCAGGAAAGAGCTGAGTGGGTGTGAGACGCTGTAAGAGCAGCAAATCCTTCTGGAAGAGGAGCACACTAGACAGGGAAGAGGTGACAGGGTCCCAGAGCCAGGCAGGCCTGGTCACAGAAGGCTCTGGAGGCCACCAGAAGGAGTTTGGATCTCATTCTAAGGGGAGTGCAGAGACACTGGGGGCTTTCTGCGGGAAAAAGGCACCCCAATTTATGTTTAAGAAAAGATCTCTGACTCACTGTGGGGAGAACAGCTTGGAGGGATGTAGCCAGGAGGGTATTGCTGTCATCCAGGCAGGAGAAGGTGGTGGCCCGGAGAGGTGGTGGTGGTGGTCAAGGCAGAGAGCAGAGGCATTTGGGAGATATTTTAGAGACAGAATCCACAGGTGCTCATAGCTCTGTTTCTACCACCATTGGAAAACAGGTTTTACAGGCAGCCACAGAGTTTACAGCTCAAGCAGATGACTTGATGAGATGATTTGCCAAACATAAATCCAAAGGAAGAGGGCAGGAAACGCTACACACCCCCACCCAGAAGGAAGACAGACAGACACAAAGGGATGCTTCGTCTTCCTGGAAGCAGTGGTCCCCAGGCTGCCCTCCAGGTACACACAACTCTGAAGGGCAGATGCAAGAGAGAGCCAAGTTCTCAAAGGCACTTTTGAATGAGCTTGAATTTAGGGCAGTGATCCAAACAAGAACAATACGTGTTCTGTGGAAAGCAGAGCGTGATCCCCACTGGGCACTTGCAGGCAGTTGCAGTAACTGAGAGCATCCTGGCTCGCAGGCTCATCGGGGAGACCCCAAGTAGCTCCCAGACCTAGGGAGTGGAGATGGCCTTCTGCAGAAGGCAACAAAAGGGAAGAGCTCACAGGGGCTCAGAGAGGGAGAGGGAAACATAAGTCAGAGAGTCCACGTTTGCAGCTGCAGAATCATAGCCAAAGACAACGTCTGTTAGAATTGAAATAAAATTGCCATTGGTCTTGAAATTCTTAGTATTGTATTTCAATTTAATAGATTTTTTTTTCCTTTTAACTAAAACTGGTAGAGTTCTAATAAGTTATTTTGCTAGCCTCCTAATCTTACTCCTTCATTTATTTATATAGTACCTGGTTATTGACACAATATTCTAGGCCAGGGCTTCTCAAACTTCAGCATGCACATGGATCACCTGGCCCTCTGGTTAAAATGCAGATTCTGGTTCAGTAGCTGGGGGCGGGGCCTGAGATTCTGCATTTTTAATTAGTTCTCCGGTGATGCTGGTGCTGCTGATCTTTGACCCTCACTTCAAGTAGGGAGGCTTTAGTCCAATTAGACATTTCTTTCACCTGACCTTTGGTTCACTTCTCACTCCACTTTGACGTTAAAATAAAATGAGTTCCTTCATTATTTGAGTGCCTACTAGATACAAGGCAATGGATTAAGTTTTGGGCAAGAAGAGAGATATACAAACGCATACGATACCATGTTGCTTTTAAGGAATGACCATCTAGTTGGAGGTGGAGAGAGAGACGGGTACTAACATGCAGTATGAGGCCTACCCTCTGCCAGGCCTCTCACTGCAGCAGAATTACAGTATATGCATTGCCCCGCTTAATCTTCACTATCATCCTGAAATAAGAGTGGCTCTATCTCACAGAGAAGGAAAGCCAGACTAGGAAAATTTAGCTAGATTTCTCAAGCTCACACGGCCACTGAGAAGTTGGATTTTGATTCAAATTTGAGTCTGTCTGGCTCTAAAGCTCAAACTATCTTCATCAAGCCATACTGAGGACATAGACAAATGTAAATGCCCCCAAGCTCTGCGTTTTGTGTGATATGTGTAAGATGAGAAATACAAACAGCCTACTGGAGGCGGTCGGGGTGGGGGGATGGTAGGTGAGCCCACTGCAGACTCAGTGCGGAGCTGCAGTATAGTTGTATATTATAGTTATATACTATATACTATGTTTGTATACTATAGCTATACACTACAGTATATAGTATATAGTATATATACTATATATAGTATATGGAACGATAGTATATTTGTTAAATTTGACTACCAGAAAACAGCAGCAGTGAAGACGTCACGTTGAAAATGTATTTTTTAACATTGCAGAAAATAGACAGGTTTTCTTGTTTGTTCACAAATTCTCCTTTTATGGATTGCAGCTCCACAGTCCAGGAAGCCACTTGCCCAGCCAAGAGATGTTGGCTTCTCTGGCTCAGGGCTCCAGATGCTAACAGGCATTTTGTCTGCAGACACCCAGAGTAAGGGCTGCCCATCCTAGGAGCAATCTGCAGTTACATGTCTACCTGAAGCCAAGCAGAGAGCAGAGCACAACCTGGAAACCCAGGATGATTTGGCCAAAAACCTACATGGGCGTGTGCACGCGCCCCTCACAGAGAAGTTTTCTTCCCCTGTCACCATGGCTTTTCAGAGCCCCTGGCTCTCAGCATCGCCCTCCCACGTTAGCCACACAGATGGCTCCCTCACAGTCCGCCAGCTACTGCCTGGATTGGCCACTAACTAGGAGCCCATGCGGCAGTGTGTCTGGGATTCAGAAATGACTCCACTTTTTCTGCCACTGAGTCATTGTTATTGGGACAGAGATGGGAAGACCAAACCTATGAAAGTGAACCGAGTCTTTGTCTGAGGGCCACTCCTCACACTGTCATACTGGGAGAAGGCGGGCAGGAGGTCCACCTCAGGCCCCAGTGAGCCTGGATGGTGGCGAAATGTTCCATTTCATATTTAGAACAGAAAAGCAGTCTGTCATTAAGCACCGAAATACCTGGAAGTCAGGCCCTCCCCAAAACCTAAGAGAAGGCTTTAGTCACACTCTCCTCTCCTCAGCACTGACGTGTGCTTTCTTTTTCCTGCACGGCACACAGTAAACTGAAGCATGCTAATTAGAAAAAGGGACCGTCAACATTTCCAGGCCAGTGTCACTTCTCAAAAGCATAGAGCAGCTCCATCTCCATACCTGTCACTACTCCTAATCTCATTCACCTCCAGAAACCCATCCAGGCCACAGAAGCAAAGGGCAGTTTGTGAGTAGGTGTTTCTACATAGGCAGTCACCCTTGGCCCCAAGAATGGGGACTCACAGAGCTATTTTTGTACAGTCACACACACGCCCAGCAGCCAATGGTACATTTTGTCATTAAGTAGATATGAGAGGGACCTGAAGGCACCAGTATTTCTTTTGCCAAGCATTGTGGAGAGGGTTTCTGGAACGGCTGAGATTCCATTTCTCTCTTCCAGCTGCTGACTATAGGGACAGCACTCAATGTCCAAGGATGACACTTCAATACAAATTGAACCTCTGCCATAATGAAACGAGCTGGGTTTTAAGGGTGATTTGTTTAAAAGCCACATCATAAATCAGCTGTCAGTTTTTCTTTCTTCCAAGCCTGGCAGGCTCACCTTTACACTGAATTAATCGCATCTGAAACTTGACCTTCCAGCCCTGGAGCCTGCTGGAAACAACATGTGCTCTACAACTTTTCAGTCAAAGCAGCAAGAACTTAAATTGTTCCACATTTTTAATAAATGGGCCTGGAACCCATGGGGAGACTCCCATTGACCTGGTTGCTCAACATATTGATCAAATGAAAAGGATAGAGTCACGTTTGCAATGACCAGATTTAGAAGATCATTTACTGACATTGGCAGGCCCAAGCGTGGACAAAACTGATTCATGATCTTAAGCACAACGAGAGTGAGTCTCAGCCTGAAGAAAAGCCCAGAAACGTTACATTAATTGCCAATAACAGCTTGACTGGGTAGGGGGTGGGGGGGGATAAGTGGAAGTGAAGAGAGGAGGGAGGGAAGGCGTGCAGGACCACCCGCCAGGGAGGGGAAGGGATCTGAAGCCTTCTGAAAGGAGCCGGGGCTCTGGGACTCCTTCCAGCTTCTTGCTCCTCTGATGCTAAAAAGAGAAATTTGATTGCTCGGGAAAAAGTAACTTTGGAGCAGGTTGTGACAGGGCCTAGGAGTTCATGCTATAAGTTGGCCCTGATGAGAAGCCCCGGGCACTGTGCTAACCACTGGACTCAACGATAACACAGATAAGGGGCTAGCAATCTTGGGGAAAGACAGCATGAAAATCGATTTTGGTTTTGAATATGATAAACAGCTACTACAGGCCTGTACTAGATTCAGGGATACAATAAGGAGCAAGATACACAGCCTCTTCCCCACAGGATACTTACAGTCTAGCTGGGGAGATGGATATAAAACACAAAGTGTGATGGGGTCTGTGAGAAGGCTTCATGGGAGCCCATAACGAGACCCCAGGCTTGGGAGCACGGGGACTTCTAACCAGGAAAAGGATGTCTAACTGGCTTTTTTGAGGATGGGCCGCAGTTCACCACACGGGGCTGGGGGGCCAAGGAAATTGGGGTCAGAGGAGGGTGCCAGTGTTACACATGGAAGGACTAGGTATGGAAGCTCAGAGGGAAGGGACGGCCTAGTGCACCTGTGAAACTAAGAGGACACAGTAACATAGGGGCATAGAATTCAGCAGCTGAGGGGGTCAGCGATAAAGCTGGACAGCCAGCAGAGCCACCTGGACCACACATGGCAGGAGTTTAAATAGAGGGGGTGCACAGATGAGGGTGTGATGGAACTTACTGAGGGTGGCTGGAAAAGGCTTTGACCAAAAAAAAAAGCCTCTTAAAGGATGACTAGGGACCTACCAGAAGCAGCGAGACCATTCCAGGCAGAGAAAACAATATCAAAGGTAATTTGGCACTTTGAAAATTAACCCTATTCTCTCTCCTATCCCGAGTAGGGTCCGAGATGAGCAACACACCCTCCACCAGACTCTCCTCTGTACAGTCATGTCAAGGCTCAAGATTATGAAGCTTCAAGCTCCAGAAAGAGTGGAGGGAACCGAGAATAAGCCATACTTACCACATAGACCAGCGACCCTCCTGCTAAGGAAGGCCTGTGTTCCAAAATCAGAAACATAACCTAGCCAATTAGAAAAGTTTTAGGGGGAACCAGGAAAATTATCACCTCCTAGGGGAGGTTCCTGTAAGCATCTATTGCTTATCATTAATAATGTAGAAATACCCTCAAAACAAGGATTTCAGAAATTATGCCAACTCAATAAGCAACACTTGCCATATGCCAAACCCTGTACAGTAAGTACTCCCCAAGCACCATCCCATCAATCCTCTAGTCACCCCACGACACGTAAGTGTTCCTATTACTTTCCAGATGAGTAAACTGAAGTTAAATACCATGCCCAGTGTCTCAGATGGTTGGTAAATGGCAGCTGGGGGAAGGACCAGGACCCTCTGAGCCACACTTCCCCACACTGTGCCTTGCTGTTCTCCTAGATGGTAACCACTCTCCCCATGATGCCACCGAGGAAAATAACATGAACAACAGCAAGAGAAAAAATTATTTTTTATTAAAATTTTTTTATTTTAAAAATAAAAAATATCTGTTTAAATATATTATTTTTAAAATGATTATTTTTTAAAATATTTTTTATCTTAAAAATTGTTTTTATTAAATTTTTATTATTATTATTGGTTATTTATTATTTTTGGTACACAAATACGTGTGTACCAAAGCGATGACTGTGGAGTTTACCTGAAGTTAAAGTCTTTACCCTTCTCAGGCAACAACTGGCAGCCAAATCTCCTCAACTTCCTAAAGATAAAGCTGTCTCTTCCAGGAGGCATCCAGACCATCTCACATGGGAGGCCCCTTCATATACCTTTTCTTGTGTGATCCCCAGTGTTCCCATATTATCAGCAGAGAAGTCAAGATTTAGAGCTAAGTATCTTTCCCAAGGTCTCACTACTGTGAAAGCGGTGGAGCCAGGACTCAGCCTAGGAGCTATCTGACCTCAGGAATGAAATCTTTCCGTAACATCACACCTCATCACAACACAGTCTAAAGGGAATCATGCATGTTCCCAGGAGGAGACACTTCGAAGCCAGTGGAAGAAAGCTAAGGACTCACTTTGCAAGGCCTCTCACAATGAAAAAAATGTACTTTACAAGCGTGCTGACATATCTATTCTGCCAAATACAGGTTCTTGTTGGGTGGAGGGGAACTAACTGACAGTTATCAATGCCAAAAGAGAGAGAAAGGCCATCTGCAGATGAATACGATGTTTGCTCTGCCCGCCAAATTTACAGTTAAACTTTTCACTCTTAGATGCCATTGTTAGAAAGTAATTCTTACACTGCGGATTATTCATAAGACTATATAAATCAAGGACAGGGGAGGATGGGCCCCAAGGGGCCTAGAATGGAATAATGAGATAGGTTACTTGGAGAGGGGAGGCCAGAGGATGGGGAAGGAGTAGCCCATCTGTGTGGACTTGTAAGGTGAAAGCGTCATTGTATTTTATGCCAAATGTATAGACTCTCAGGCTGCCTGTAATCCTGTTCAGAGTATTGAGAGGTGATGTCAGAGAAAGCATTAGGCAGAACAGGGACCTGGGTTCAAGTCTTGGTCTTGCCACCATTTCAGGAAAGTCACAGAAGCTCTTCTGTCTCTCGTTTTCTTTGCCTATTACATGAAGAAATTGGATTAAATGACCTCTGAGACCCCTCCAGCTCAAAAGCATGTGATCATGATTCTAGCACCCTTCTCTCATCACATTCTTGGATAGGCAGCAGAGGTGGGGCTCATCTGAAAGAGTAGCCCATCAAACCAGGCCTATGAGGAGATATTACTAAAGGGCTTGAAGCCTGATGAGAAATCATATCTATATCACAGCCTTGCCGCAGTTCGTCCTGTAGTCCATCACAAGCCCTGGTCACCCAGCCCCCACAATACTGAGCTCTCTACTTTTATTGAATCTGCACCCACACACTCTTATCTGGATCTTTCCCTTCCTTCTGCTGCCAGCCTATACCTGCTGTGCCCCGATGAGGTTTGGGACCTTGGAAAGTCAAAAGATGAAGAATCCCTGATCTCAAAATGAGGATGCTCCCAAGAGGGCAAAGAACTCACCCTAGGATTGGAACAATAGGTACAAGTCATTAAGAGCAACAGGTTTTAGGGTGAAACAGAACTGTCTCTTAAAAGCTGTGGGATCTTAGGCAACTTTTCTGAGCCTAAGTTTGCTGACCTGTAAAGTAATAATGATGTTAATACAGTCTGATGTTAAATATCTGATGAAACTCTATCTCACAGCTACTATGATCATCAAATTGCACATAAAACACAGGCTCACTAAATGGGATGACTCTTGTTCCAGGGTGAGTCCATGGACAATCTCCAGGAGTCTCGGTGCAGGGCTGGGTGCCTCTGCATGTGTGTGAAACTCAGCACTAACACACAAGCAGCCCTTTAGCTATCAAAACACTCCCACATTACCACCCACTTAGTGGAAGGATGCAGACTCACTCTCTTCAAGCAACAGGAAAAATGAAGCAGGTACATAGGAGAAGATCCGGCTGCTCAGGTCAGACCAGGGAACTAGGGAGCCAACCAGTCACCACCAGAGTGTGGACCCCTGGGTGAGAGATGGGGTTCCAAAGAGGTGTCTCTTTCCTGATTGAACCAACTTCCACATAAAGTGAGTCAGAAACAGTCACCAAAAGGCGATTGCAGCTCCTGCAGGGCAGGGATCATTTCTGATGCATTGCTATGTCTTCAGTGCCCAGCATGGAGCCGAGGCATTGTAGATGCCAACTGAAAATGTGTGTAGTGGATACACAACTAGAACAGAGAGGCTGCTGGAACAGAAATCCCAGTGAGTAAACCAAGTGTAGGCTGAGAACATCAACATGGCTGGCTTGGCCTCCAGACCAGGGGTGTCCCAGAGGTTGGGATGACCTGGAGATCTAAAGATAACCCTTGGAAATACCAGAGCAAAGAGAGGGTCAGTCTGTGAGTCACCTATCCTTCAAACCCAGTCCTGCCGAGGGAGTTGAGGAATTTATAACTGAGTCAGCGGTTATCTACACAGCTGCTTTCTGAGTCACCGCCTGGCCCCGGTGGACCTGCTCTCCTGGGTGAGGGCTGTGGGGTGTGCTCGCGGGTGTCTTTATCTACACCACACACTCAGCGGACTCCACCAGCTGCGGTGACTCAGGGCTCCCCTCACGTTTCACTATGCTCTATCACCACACTGTCCTGTCACGCTGCCCTGACTCACTGCTTGCCACCTTGCCCACAGAGGTGAAACCCAGCCTGCCCCTGGTATGTCAGGCCAAGAGCTCTGCTTCCTAGCCAGGCCTGTCAGGTATCAGCAACTGCACTTCCGCCTCACCGGGAGCACCCTGGTGAGATGGGGCCCAGGACCAAGGCTGAGCGGGACGCCCTACCCCAAGCCCTACTACAGGTCCTCCTCACAAAGCCTCCCTCCTCTGGCTTTTTTCTCCTCACAGACACCATGTTTTTATCAACTCATAGGGGATAACTGCAAAAAAGGCATTTCCCTCCCTACCTTTTGCAATTTATTATTAGAAAACTCTTGAATGCCCCAAAGCCTTCCCAATTCCCCTCCCCCAATCCCATAAAATAATGCCTAGTAAATTGTTATTCACCCCTGAAATCGTTCCTTACATTATTACCAGATCAGCCTTCCTCGGATGTAGTTTACTGCTCAAAAACTCCCATCTCATACCAAATTCAGTCCCTGTAAATGTCTTCAGGACCCCTAGAAATGTCTTGTCCCCGACACTGGACACTTTGTTGCCAGCTGAACATAGGGTGGGAGGGAAAGCTCCCGAAGCCATGTCTGTACAAAGTGGCCCTGGCCACAGCTCAGTGGTCCAGGGCTGAGCCCCCGACCTGACCCAGGACAGCCTGAATCTCACCTGGGAATAGAGGCTCAGGAATTCCAGTCTCGGTGTGGACCAAAGCCTTCAACAAGTAAGATGTAAAAACTGAGGAATGGTGGGAGCTATTTTTCCCTTGACATGACCAGGAAAGCTCAGAAGGCAAGTCGCAGTGAGGGAGGAAGGAAGCTGACATGTGCAGCGAAGTGGATGCAGAAGAAAAAATATCCCCTAGTCCCTTACAGTCCCCAGGGACCCATACGACCCAAAAGAACTTTCCCCAATTTTAATATACAGACATATAGGGCAGTAGATGAAATAGGTAAATGTCCACTTACAATCGAACATCTAATTAGAAAAATATTTGAAATCACAGAGTATATAACTTGATACAATATTTTAAAATGCTATTTTCCACACCCACAGTTCATGAAACAGTTGTATTCAAACTTCTCATATTCATTTCTAATACCAGTGTTCTGACCTCCCTGAAGCCACCTTCTGAATTATCAGACTTTGTTTTCTAGAGCATTTCAACTTCTTCCATGTATGTTTTTCAAGATTATACATAAGCCTGCCACTGGAAATTTTACCCCAAGCCACAGAATGAAAAAAGGAAGGAAAGAAGGAAGGAGGAAGGAAGGAAGGAAGGAAGGAAGGAAGGAAGGAAGGAAGGAAGGAAGGAAGGAAGGAAGGAAGGAAGGAAGGAAGGAAGGAAGGAAGGGAGGAAGGAAGGAAGGAGAAAAGTAATTTACAATTTATAACATCAGCAACTTACAATTTATAACATCAGAACGACTATATACATACTTTTTTCTTTTTTTTGTTTGTTTGCTTTCTTAGAGACCAGGTCTCGCTCTGTCACCCAGGCTGGAGTGCAGTCCAGAGGTCATAGCTCACTGCAGCCTCGGACACCTGAGTGCAAGTGATCCTCCTGCCTGAGTAGCTGGGACTACCGGCATGCCCCACCAGGCTCAGCTAACTTTTTTTTAAAAGCAGGGTCTGTAACTGATCTTTAACTCCTAGCCTCAAACAATCCTTCCAAATTCTGGGATTACAGGCATGAGCTACCACACCTGGCCTCGTTTTCTCATCGGTAGGTATTTATGATCTAAGAATGATCTTCAAAGGGCTTATTTACCATTACATCTGTCACTTGCAAGTGAGAAGCCTCATTTCCAGTCATAATTACTGTCCCTTTTTTCCCCATAGATTCTATCTAAAAATCTCCAAAGCCCCTCAAATGGGCATTAAGATTGTTTCAGGCTGGGCCTTACCCAAACACTAACCTATTGTTCAAAATAACCTATTTGAGAGAGTTCCCCATCATAGTCCAGCCTTTGTGCAGTCTCAAATATAAGGTTTCTTCCTTGGAATCGTTTGGATAAATTCTCACTTATGTTCAGGCATATACATTACTTTGTCCCATTTAAGCTTTATCAGCACCCTTGAGATATATATTACTATCTTTATTTTATAGATGGGGTAACCAAGGTTCTCAAGGTATAAGCCTGCTCAAGGCCACACAGTGCACAGTGGAGCTGGTTTTGGAAGCCAGGATGCGGACTCTAAAGATCATACACCATCTATTCTAGCTGGCAGGTGAAGGTGGGCTCTATATATATGTGGGGGGCCTTTACTTGCACCTCTAAGCCACCCCACCTGGACAATCACGCACTAACTTTACAGATAGTCATGAGCACAGCCTTTCTTTCATGAAGAAAGAAGCTTGCTAACAAAACTCATAGGCTCCCTTGAAAGCAAGCTAAACTGTTCAACCTAATTTCATTGAACACCTACTATGAACAAGGGGTTCTGCTTCAGTAGGATTTCCAAAATCAGATAGGCATGACCCACATGTGAAGAATAAGTTTGAAATATCAGAAAAACTGGAAACTTGAGCCTCAGGAAGGAGATGGGGTAAGATAAAGGTGGAGAGTGAAGAGAATACACAGCAGTTTGGTCCCAAGATCTGGCCCCATGACTTTTTGTAGGAAAGACATATTAACGCACCAATTGGATTTAACTTTACCTGGGAACCATAACGGTGGTTCATAATTTTTTCTTTAGTTGGAATTTAGAAATTTCTAAAAATAATTAATTGCCTCAGAGCATGGGTGACCCAAAACTGCTTTACAAATAAGCTCCCAGCCAGGGTGAGAAGGCCCTGGAAGAATCCATGGTGTCTCTCTCTCTCTCTCTTTTTCTCTTCCTCTAATTTTTGGTTCCTAGATGTAGAATCCTATAAGGAAAGCACAAAAAAGAGGAAAAAATGGGCTTTCTCTGAGAAGTACTTTTACAATCAATAAAAATAGCATTTATTGAGCATCATATTTATAGTCCGGCCACAGAGCTAGTGATTTACAAAATTTATCTCATGTAGTCCTCACAAACAGTTTAACATGTGGGCATTATTATCACACATTTCAGAGGAAGAAGCCAAGGTCCAAGGTCACACAGCTAGTAAATGGCAGAGCCACTAAGTTCAGAGCTTATCTCTTAATACCCAGTTACACTGATGCCAGTGGCCCATCTGGATGTTAGTTTTGGCTGAGCTATTACCAAGTTGACATGGCCTGCATATGCTAGCCAATCTAACATCCAAGCTAGCCACTGTGGGAGGGGAGGCGGGTAATAGAAGTTGCTGTCATTTGAGACAAGGAGAAATCACACCATCATCCCAGAAACAAAGGCCTAGAGTCTCAGACCCAAGCAACATCTCTTTCCGCCTTTGATCAAGCACACTCTGACCAGGAACCTGGAATCTTGAGTTCTCAGAAAGGCCCGAAAGAGAAAGTGGGCTGTCAACCAGGTGACTGTTCAAAAAGACTTGACCTAAATATGAATTGGTGAAATTGCTCTCAAAAGGCCAGAAACCAAGGAGATCGAGTTCCCCCACCCCATTCTCCTATTCCCAAAGCCCCCCAGTTGTCCCCACGGAAGCAGAGAGGAGCCACTGCACTGAAGCATCTTGTTTTGATTGCACTGAAAATCTTCCCTGCCACAGCTCTGACTCTGTGCAGGAGCTTTCTTGACTCAGTAGGCAGAATACAGAGTGCTGAGCAAGGAGCCCGCTCATGGCACTCGAGGGTATGACAGCCAAGAATGCTTTTATAGTTGTGCTTTGCTGCCTGATTCCGTCTGGAATGCACAGCCTTGTCCCTTTGCTCTTCAATATGGCTGCTCAGCAGGGCCAGGAGCTCACATTTGCAGCTGGTTCTGTCTTCATACTCCACAGAGTCCACCTCCACTCCAAGTTCCTGGACACAGTTTAGGACTTTCACCTTCTTCCCTTTCATCTCACCCACTGCTGAAGGTGGGCCCTAAACTCCTGACCACCAACAGCCCTGCCCCCTGCCCAGCAGACTGGCCTCATCATCTCCCTCAGTCCTGTCCCATCTGGGTGAAGGGAAACTTGCCTCTTCTTTACTCAGGACTGCCTGTGAAGTTTCCCGCACCCCAAATACAAGAGCCAAACATCTAGATGCTTGGAAAGAAGCATCTGGTTAATTGGCTGGGGTTTTTCTGTTTGTTTGTTTTTTGCTTTTCATCCAGATGTTGGTGTAATGCAGACCCTGCATGGAAGTTCTGCGGTCACAGCTAAAAGTTGTGTTTTCTATTACAATTCGGAATAAGTTGCAACAACTGGAAGAAGTGAGAGGCCACTTGTCCTTTAGCAAGGCATTTCCAGCACCATACCCAAGAAAAAACCTGGGGGTTTAGCTTGCTCGAATAAATTTAGTTGTGGACATGCTGCTCTGTTTTTATAAGGGCATTTATTCAGAAAAAGAAGCGATAGCAAAATTCTAGAGTCTTCCTGTAGTGGGCTGAATTGGGGGCCCCAAAGTTATCAGGTCCTGGTCCCTAGAACCTATAATATTTATATAGGTTATAAATATACCTATATATATATACACACACACCTTATTTGGAAAAATAATCTTTGAAGATGTGACATATATATATTTGAGAGGGAGACAGAAGATTTGACACCCACAGGAGAGGGGATGGCATGTGAAGACAGAGACAAAGATTGGAGTGATGCAAACACAAGCCAAGGAATGCTGGCAGCCACCAGAAGCTCAGGAGGCATGCAGGGATGTTCCCCTCAGAGCCTCTGGAGGGAGAACAACCCTACCAACACCTTGATTTTGGACCTCCAGATTCCAGAACTGTGAAATAAAAGCTATTTTTAAGTCACCAAGTTTGTGGCAATTTCCTACGGGAGCCACAGGAAACTAATAGACTGCTTATTTCCAGAAGCTACTGTAGACAAGCCTGGAGATGGGAGGAAAAGGAGAGAACAAGTGGACGAATAGTCTGTGAGATCTTCTATACACAGAGGTATTCATTGGTGACTGATGTTTGCATCTGTTCAGCACACATTCAGATTAAAGCGATACTGCAGAGCAGTGGGAGAATAGCACCTCAATAGTGATTCCATTTGAAACCTGGGTGAGGTTGAGAGTTCTTAGTTGTGGGGGTCCTGCCCAGGGAGTATCCAAGACCTGCTTTGACTTGGCCACCCCTCCTTTTTGTGAGTTCCCAGGAAAGATGTGAACATGAGGAAAAATGGCAAAGGGAAAACCAACGGACCACTACATAACCATCTAAATGGGTTTGGGCCTGAAACTCCACTGCAGAGCTTCCTGGTCCAGTCCAATGGACTAAGGGTCTTACCACCTTCTGGCCAGTCATGGACAACCACAAGCTGAGTCCCCACAAACATGTGTGGGTTGGCAAACACACCAGCCTGTTGTCCTTCAAATCCTGTCCACTGGGCCAGGCGCAGTGGCTCACGCCTGTAATCCCAGCACTTTGGGAGGCCGAGACAAGCAGATTACGAGGTCAGGAGATCGAGACCATCCTGTCTAACACAGTGAAACCCCGTCTCTATTAAAAATACAAAAAATTAGCCAGGCGTGGTGGAGGGCACCTGCAGTTCCAGCTATTTGGGAGGCTGAGGCAGGAGAATGGCGTAAACCCAGGAGGCAGAGCTTGCAGTGAACCAAGATCAGGCCACTGCACTCCAACCTGGGCAACAGAGCGAGACTCCGTCTCAAAAAAAAAAAATACATATATATAGTCCACTGGTAAATGTGGCTCTATGTCCAGGATTGTGGCTAATCTAATTAACAACTCATCACCTTGTCAACATAAGAAGGGACGTGGGAATGGAGCCAAGCCCATCCCTCTCCCACAAATAGGAACAATTTGGGAACAACAATTTCCCCAAGACTGTTGATCAAAGCCTCTATTTGGGGACATGGATGATGAGAGTAAACTATACCTTTTGCTCATTTTAGCTTCCTGTTCTCACCTCCACAAGAATAAGAGATATTGTGCCAACTTTCTCTGGGTGCATGCTTGCTGCCATGGACTGTTCTGGGTACCAGGATAGAGCATTCAAAGGGCAGATGCAGTCCCTGCTTCCATGAAGGGTCATAAATTCCTTCCTGGGCCTTACAGTGAGCCTTCATCACTCTGAAACACAGTCCAAGGAAGCCCACTCCAAGCTTACTTCCCTCCCAACAGCCAGTATGCTACAGTGACACTTTCCACCCAGCACCATGCTGGACTGAAAACCTGAGAACTAGGATTCCTGCAAGAATGATGTCTAAAGACTGTGAAACCCAGATAAAGTTCTTGAAGAGCATGAAGCACTATAAAAATACAAGCATTTTAAAATTTTAATCCATAACCAATTAAGTCAGAGGATCAGAAAATAGTATGGACAAAGTCAAAACCTTGTGGTCCAATTAACTGCATTTGTTCTCATTTAACAGACTGGACTTAAACCCCGGACAGCTGATTAAAGCCACTGGAAACCAGCTGACCCCCATCCATCCTTTTGAGCATCAGCTAATAGCACTAGCTTCCTTTACAGAGGATGGTATGTTTTGTTTGTTTGTTTAACACATGAAGAAAGAAACAGAAAGAGGACACTTAGCAAGGTCCAGGAAAACCCAAATCCATGAATAAGCAAGCCATTTATCTAGAGGTGAAGAAAGAGGAGAAGGAGGAGGAGAGAAGGAGGAGGAGAGGATGGAAGAGAAGGAGAAGAGAATATGCTTGGAGAGAGAGGAGGAGAAAGAAGCAGAAAAATGTGGCCAATCATACAGATATTTCTAAATACACAAATGTTAGGTATCATGTGGAAATGGGAGCTCCATGAGTGATCATTAAAGAGGAGACTTTCCTCTCTATTTGACAACAATATCCATGAGCAAACACTAAAACTGTAGCTAATGGAAGTCAAAACAATTGTTCCAAAATGATGAAATTTGGGGATTAAGTCTAATTGTCTAATGCTAGTAAAGACAAGTAAATTTTGAGTAATTCCATGGGAAGTGGCACAGACCTGGATCCAGGATCTTGATTACCTGGGTGGCATGCATCCACAGCCAAATGTCTTTGTTCTCCATGTCCTTCAATCTGAGCTCACCACTGACGCTCAAGAAGCTTTCCACTAGACCACAACACATTAGGAAGGATAGCTACTGTTTGGGTCAAAATGAGTGGAAAGTGCACCACAGTAAAAGAAACAATAATAGAGAGAAAAAAAAGGAAAGAAAGAAAAGGAAGTGACAGAGATAAAAACAGAGCAGGAACATGTAATTTGAAGAAGAAAGTGGAAACAGGCCACTTTAGAGGTTTGGTTGAACTGAATGAACTGAAGACAAAGGCCAGTAAATCATTCCCATTACCCTTGGCTTCAATCAGGTTAATTATGTCCTTACAGAATGTCCTGTCCAACAGTTTACTTTGGTATTTCACAATCATTCACTCATTCACTCATTCATTCAACAATTACTTGCAGATCATGCAATGCCCTGGGCTTAGTTCTAAGGATTACAAAGGTGACCACAAACCTGAAGGCAGGATCTTGTAGAGACATGAGACATATATGTAAATGCCCATAATATTAGTGTGACCTTTCCACACAAAGAGGGGAACCTGATAAGACACATTTTTAAAAAAATAAACTTTTAATTTTATAACAGCTTTAGATTAACAGAAAAACTATGAACAGAGTACAGAGTTCTTGTATACCTCACACTCAAGTTCTCCAATTTTTAACATTTTACATGACTATGGTACGTTTGTTATTAATGAAACAATATTGATTAATTATTGTTAAGTGCCTACTTTGTTCATATTTCATTAGTTTTTACCTAGTGTCTTTTTCCTCTTCCAGAATCCCATCCAGAGTACCACACTGAATTTGATCAAGTCTCCTTGACAGGTGTGCATTTTTAAAGCAATCTTATTTTTCTCATACTGTCTTTGCAAACAGGCTTAGTAGACCTGTCATTTCTCTGTCACCATGAAATATTGAGCTGGTCCCAAACTTTTTGGATGTCCCTCAGATAATATGTCCTATTCAGATACAAATAATATGTACAGAATAGTGTAATAACTGGTCAAAATTGTGGGGCAGGAATCAGGAGAGGAGTAGACAAAGGTGAATATCATGGAGGCCAAAGCGGAGAGAATCTTAAGAAAAAAGGGACAATCCAATGCTGAAAGAGACCAGCTAGAGGAGGAGGAAAGAAGAACTTGGCAGTTAGGAGTTCACTTGGAATCAAGAAAATAGTGATGCAAAGTGGTGAGAGTGCAAGCCACAACAGGATAGGTTAAGGAGGCAGTATGTGGTTAGGAGTGAAGGTTACCAGTTCATACTCTTCTCCAGAGAAAGCTGAGTGCTAAATATAAGGAGAAAACTGGGTTGACGCTTTAAATGGGCAGCATTTAAGGAAAAGATTTTGGGGTTGAGGTATACGGCAGTCAGCATCTAAAAGGATCCCAATAATCCTCCTCCCAGTGCTCACATCTCCCCTTGTGTATGGGCCAGACCTAGTGATTCACTTCTAATAAATAGAACATGGCAAAAGGAGTGAGATGACATGTCGGAGACTGGGTTATGAAAGACCATGACTTTTGTCTGATTGCACTCTCCTTTCTCCATTTCTCTAGTTTTTCTCAGTTTTACTCACTCAGATGAAGCAAGCTGCCATGTTATGAGCTCCCCTAAGGAGAGGCCCATGTGGCAAGGAATTGAGAATGACCTTTAGCCAACAACCATCAAAGAAATAAGGCTCTCAGACCAGCAGCCCACAAGGAACTGAGAGCTGCCAGCAACCACATGAATGTGCTTGGAAGCGGATCCTTCCTTCATTGAGCCTTGACAAGGACAGCCATCCCAACCAGCACTCTGCTGCTGTGAGACACCTGGGAGCAGAGGACTTGGCTTAGCCACATGCTGACTCCTGACCTACAAAAAACTGAGATAATGAATGTTGTTTTAAGCCACCAAATCTTGGGATAATTCATGACACAGCAATAGGTAGCTAATACGGAATGGGTATTTTTTGTAAGAGAAGTCTGCACATGATTGTAGGCTCACATTTATTGTGCTTAAGAATTACCTTGGAACCTGAAACGTATAATCCAAATCTTTGAATCTGGATAAAGGAATCAGATCCAAAGAATTTTATTTAGCCACTGGGGATACAGCACTAGCTGGACAGCACTCTTTTGGAAGAGACTAAAGATACTGCATTTTGAAATACCTTAGATAATTCCGTTGCACATGGGGGTGAAAAGTTTGCATGCAGTGAAAAGAAAATACAAAGATATTCAATTCAGAGATGTGGGTCTTCATGTCCAAGAGCAAGAAGGGGCAAGAATCCAGGAACCATGGGGAAGTTGGCCTTAAAGTTTTGACTTTTTTGTCTGAAACAGGAGGAAAGACATTTTTAAAGGGTGAAAATACATCGAAACTTTGAAATAGAAGGAAAAGCTTCAGTGTTCTCCAAAAGAAGGACTGAGGCTATCTACAAAGCCTGAGGAAGTGGAAGTATTGTTCAAGGTTTAAAGAGAGAGGAAAAAATAGATTCCTGGAGGAGGCTTAGTGAGCCACTAATAAACTTTAAAATAAAAGTAGAGGTATTGAGATTGCCTGAGGATGACTGATGGGCACAATTTGAAAGAAATGAAGAAACCCACTCTCCTCACCCTCCTATTCCACTGGGAATGTAAGAAAGAAAATCTCTGTGGAAGAAAATTGCAAAAACAGCATCCAGGGAAAAGGCAAGGCTGTTGTGATAAGGAAGCAGAAAAAGGGCTTGAGGGAAAGGTTAAGGGGAGTTTGTTTTTAATAGAACCAGGGCTCCATGGGTTCAGGTGAAGCGTCCCATTGAGGAGCAGCAAGGGTGGGAGTGGGCCTGAACAGGATAGAAAGAGAGAGAAGTGGGACTCACTCACAGGGGAGTAGGAAGCAGTTTTTAATGATTAGGGGATAAAGGAGGCTCTAAGTTGGAGATGCGCTAGAGATTCTTGTCTGTTATGGGAGGACAGAGCAAATACGAATTAAGTTCGTTGAATTAACCAGCCCCTAAAATCTAAGTTAAATAAGTTAAATATTGATCCATTATCACATCAACATCTCCAGGTCCTCTAAGGTGATGTGCAAGGCAAGGGCTGGCAGCAGAAGTCTCTTAGAAGTCTCCGTTTGAGAGGTGGTCCTACAGTGAAGTTCAGGTCTCAGGAAAACAGTGGTACACACCATATTCAGGGTGTTTAAAGGCCTGCATTTCTTTAAAATTTCTCTTCATCTTGTAATTTGTCTTGTGTCTAACTTGGCATGGAGGAAAGATGATCCATTGGCTAAGGGTTAGAGCGCCTGAGAGACCTAGTCCCAGCTCCACTCCTGACACACTAGATGACCTTAAAAAGCCATTAACTTTCCTGATACCATTTGTAAAGCGAGGGGCCTGAACCAGATGTTCCCATAAGTCTCTTCCAGCACCAACATTCTAAAAGCCTGAAAACACAAAACACTAAACCACGTCTAGGGATCATCTGGTCTAGTTCTTGGAAATGTAGTTTTTTGTTAAAGAAAAAAAAAAAAAAAAGGAGAGAATTCCAGCTACTATCTGTAACCTTCTGGAGACTTCCTACCCATTGATAGAATTTCCTATGGGAAATGTTTTGAAATAGTGGATTGTCTATGACACGAAATTCTGGGGATTAATCCGCAATGAGGGTTGAAATTTTTCTGAGTGATTTTTCCCAAATGTATGAGAAATCTTTATCTAATTGAATGTGGAGCATATTCTTTTCTGAAGCATCCTGTTTGCATTCTCAAAGCAGGGTTTGGTAGGAAAAAGAGCTTAGGCCAGATATTTTGCCACTTACTCATCAGGTTATTAGGGAAGATGCGCTGACAGCAACTAGTGAGTCATGTCGAGGTCATGTCATGTCTAAGTTTCAAACTATCTCCAAGTATTGCCACACACACATTCACATATACCTCACCACCAGCACCATGAAATAGATTGTGAAAGAACTTCAACCACATCCATAAAGTGAAAGTGGGACTTTCTCCTGACCTCCCGCATCTCTGAGGAATCCTCTCTCACCACTGCGTATTTCTCTGATGGGAATCCTTGAGGTCATTTAGTCTCATCTCATACTTCGTAAACTCAATATAACCTAACAGAAATGTCTCAACCTGTATCCCCAAACTTTACATGAAAGAGACGGAATAAAAAAACACATGGAAACTTCCTTTTATTTCCAAATGCAGAAATTTTTGTTACCCTGGAAAGGCACTTGGGGACTCTGAGTATTTTTATTTTTTCACAATGGCATCACCAGTAAAAATAAGAACACCTCCTACAGTGGTGCACTGTATATTTTCAATATTTTACATTTTTTAAATCATTCAACATATATTGAGAACTATGGTAGGTGGTAAGAGGGTATTCAGCCTCTATAAATTATCTATAACATATGAAATAAATTATATAATTATGGTATATCAAAGGAGGATGTAATTAATTCTGCCTCAAGGTAGGGAAGTTGAGGACGGTGAGTCTTAAATGATGAGTAAGAGTTGGAAGATGAGTAAGAACTAGCCAAAGGGTGAATGAGATTTGAAGGGCATTCAAGGCTAAAGGGACAGGAAAATAAAAGGCAGATATGTGAGAGTTTATGAGGTATACTGGAGACCTACTAACAGTCTATGTGTGGCTAAAGCATAGTGTTCAATGCTAGAGGGGAGAGGAGTTGAGAGGTGGACGGGTAGATTTGGATCTGCTTGTAAAGGCCTTAACCAACATACTGAGGACTAGAGCTTTCATTCTTTAGGCAACAGGGAGGCAAAGATGACTGTGATCATGATCCAGTCTGTATTTTAGGAAGGTAATGCTGATAGCAATGAAGAGAATGGATCAAGAGGGAGAGAAGGAAGGCAGAAAGAGGTCAAGATCTATTGCAATGGCTCAGGAGAAAAATGGCATACGTAAAATAGATCATATTTTACCATCACTATTTGTTTTTGTCTCCTTCCTTACCCCTCACACAGAGATAAGTTTCCAGTGACCAAGTATCATGTCCTGTTCACCTTTGTATCCTAGCACAGAGCAGGTTGCCTGTGCTACATAGTATAGGCATGCAATAAACACCATTCATAGGTGAGTGCACAAATTGAGACATAAAAAGGGGGAGTAGAAGTAGGGATACAAAGAAAGGGTAGATTCAAGAAATATTTTCTGAATTAGATTCTAAAGAATTTGGTCTAAGTAAGAGGGAAAATTCCAAAGTTTCTATATTGGGCAACTAAAATGCAAGCATGGATCTTCAAAAACAGTTTTAATTTTCTTGATTACTTTTTCTTTGAAAATAAAGTTTTCAACACTTTTTTCTTGCATTTAAAAATGCAAGAGTGGGAGCAGGTAGAGAAAGGAAGATAGAGTTGAGTTAGGAAGATGTTGAGTTTGAGGTGTGCATTAGCCAGGGGCCTAAAGTCTAGTGGGCAGCTGGAACTCTAAGTCAGGAGCTGCTAAGAGTTCACTGGCTGATTTTCACTTACAACCATTCACTGAGGCAGTTGAACCAAATTGTTGAGAATCCAGTTTTTTGTTGTTGTTGTTGTTGTTGTTGTTGTTGCTGTTGTTAACAAGGGCTGAAGAGTTTATTTCCAAAGAAAAAAGTAACAAGAAAATTAAAACTGTTTTTAAAGATTCCTGCTTCATCACTGCTGAAACCGAAACAAAGACAAGAGAAGGAGCCAGGGATCATCCTCTGCCCTTTTGTATCTGAAGATGTCATAGTGAATTTCTCAGCTCTTCAGACTCTCAATGGAAAGGTTCCCATAAGCACAATTGGTTGTCCAAGCATTAGTAAGCTGACTTATTTCAGAGTGTAAAATATTCTAATAGGAAACTCCAACATTCTTCCCTTTGTTTTCTTCCCATGCATTGCCACTGAGAGCTCTCAGGCAGAGATGTTTTGTTGAAGGCATGCAACATGATGGGAGCCTGAGGCCATATGGTACCTGGAAAGAACACTGGAGAAAATTAAAAGAACTGGTTTTATTCCTGTCTCAACTATTAATTGGTCATGGTGACCTTGGACAAGTCACTTTACCCTTCTGAATCACAGCTTCCTCATCTGTAATATGAGACCAGTCTAGGTTTCTCTCTCTCTCTTTTTCTGTGTGTGCGTATGCATGTGTGTGTTCTTAAACACTTAGCACTGACCTACATTTTTCCATATGTGTTTATCATCAACTCCTCCCAAGGCCACTAGAGTTTTGCAGGTCTGGTTCACACTACCTCAGGGACTCCAGATGGAACCAGATGAGCATTCATTGAAAGAAGCAGTATATGCCAAGGCACCTCTCCTTTATTTGTTTTCTCTTGGTAAGTCAAGTGACTCACCATTTTATAACCTAAAAATGTCTACTTTCTACTATATCTACCGATACAAATTTCGGTGCCTGGAAATGGGGTGCTAGCATAACAAAAATCTAAAATGCAGGAGTGGCATTTGAACCAGACAGTGAGCAGAAGATGGAATGGCTATATGGACTTTAAGGAAAATGTTAATGAAATCCTAAATTGCCTCAAACAGGCAGTTAGTAAAATTAGACTTTAAAGAGGTTGTTTGTGAGGTCTTAAAAAAAAGGAAAATCTTGTTGGAAATTTGAAGACAGGAGCTCCTTGTTATGCCATGGCAGAAAGTTTAGCAGCACTGTCTCCTGCAGTAATGTGAAAGGTAGAAAATTTAGCTAAGATTTCCAGCCAGAGCGTTAAGGGTGCCATCTGGTTTCTTGTGGCTGCTTATATTAATATGTGAGAGCAGAGAGAGAAGCTAAGGAAAGCACTATTAAACCAAAAGAAGATGGGATCTGGCTGGTTGTGAAGATTCAAAGGCACTCCAGATGGCAGACAACACTAAAATTAAGAAATTGCTCCCAAGCAAAGGTCAAATCCAGGACACCCTCTAGAAACAATGTTCTAGAGATGAAGCCAAGGGTGTAAATACAAAATCCTTTTCTTAGAAGCTTTTTTAAGTTAAAGGGTGGTTTTTCAGAATATGTTAAGCCAGAGAAAAGACCCACCAAAGAGTTTAAAGTTTTGCTTCGTGGCATCTATATATAAAATAAGGATTCTAAAAAGCTTAAGTTCCTCACCCTTCTCAACAGAAGATTTACATGGAGGGATTTATCTCAAAGATATCTGTAGGTGTAAATTTGTCTAATGAAGCAAACCCCAGTGAGATTCACAGGAGAACCACAGAGATTTTGAGAGATTTATATCACCGGATATACTCATGACACAGACTGAAAGTGACAGAGATGGTATAAAATGAAAAGAAACCTTTGAACCCTCAAACTTCTATAAGCGAGAAATAGTCTGAAAAAAAAAATCACTCAGCTGAAAATACATTATACTTTCCATGAGAAAGGAAGGATGATTCAAAAGGTGAACCAAGAACCTAGAGAACAAATTCAAGAACTATAAAGTAATTTTCAGGCAGAAGTAGGATTGAGTCCTAATAGAATTTACACCATTTATCTGACTGGATTTCAGAACTGATATGAACCAGTGATTCTTTTGTGCCTCAGTTTCACCCTTTTTAAACAGGAGTGTCTATGTTGGCTGTCCTCTACCTATGGCACCATTGTATGTTGGGTGTGCAGGGGACAGATAAGTTGTTTCCTAAGTTCATTGGTCTACAAACTGATAAGAACTGTACTCATGGAGCTGTGCTTAGGGAACTATGTCTGAGGACCTGGACCTGATTTAGAAGATGAAATTCTGAACTCTGAGCTGATTTTGTAATGGGATAAATTTTTTGTACATCTGGGGATGGGACGAGTACATTTTGCGTGTGGGAGAGAGATGAGTTATTGGGGGCTGGAGAAGAGACTATGGTAGCCAGACTCCAAGATACTCCAGGATGATTCCTACTTCCAGGCATTCACATCCTTTTGTAGCCCTCTTCCATATTGTACCAAAGTTTGACTAAATGTAGGGTAGATATGATAGTATATCATTTCTGAGATTAGGTTATGCAACTTCTGCCTTGGGTACTCTATCTTACTCTCTCTTTCTCAGATTATTTACCCCAGGAAAGTCCAGCTGCCATGTCACATGTAGTCTTATGCAGATGACTACATGATAAAGAACTACAGCCTCCTGCCAACAGCCATGTGAGTGACCTTGAAAGAATATTCTGTAGCCCCTATTGAATCTGTGATTCAACTGCAGCCTTGGCCAACAGTTGACTGCCACTCATGAGAGACTTTGAGCCAGCTAAGTCATTCCTGGATTTCTGACCCACAGAAACTGTGAGATTATAAATACTTGTATTTTTTTAAGCTGCTAAGTTTTGAGGTAATTTGCTACACAGCAGTAGATAACAAATTAATAAATGAACTCAAATATTTTCAAAATATGTTGTATTTTTATTTTTAGCAAAACAAATGGAAAATGAAATTATAAGTATTATTGATAATGGCATCAAAAACATAACACATTCAAAGATAAATTTGAAGCCACATGTGGAAGAGTTCCATATAAAAAACTATTGTACATTGCTGAAAGAAAGTAATGAAGTTTTAAATAAATACAAAAGTATACCATGTTCATGGTTTAAAAGACTCAATATTTTGTCAGTTTCCCTTAGATTGACCTGTATATTTAACACAATCTCAGTGAAAATCCTTAGACACTTTTTGTAGAAATTGACAAGCTCATTCTAAAATCTATATGGAAACATTAATAATCAAAACAATCTTCAAAAAAACAAACTCTGAGAACTTACTCTACCTGATTTCAAGACTTATTATAAACCCACTGTGATTAAGACAGTGTTATAGTATAAAGATAAACAGATAGTCAACTAGATCAATAGAATAAGCAGAGTCCAAAAATAGACCCACACTATATGACCAATTAATATTTTACCAATGTGCCAAAACAGATGAATAAGGAAAGGGAAATCTTTTTAACAAATGGTGCTAGAAAAATCACCTACCATATCCGAAAAAAAGAACCTCAACCCGTACATAAAATGAATTATAGATGGATTACATAACTAAATGCAAAAACTAAAACTATAAAGCTTTTGGAAGACAACATAGGAGAAAAGCTTTGCAATCTTTGGTTAGATAACAGATTTTTAGATAGGACTCAGAAAGTAGTAATTATAAAAGACAAAACTTGATAAATTATTGTAGCAAAATTTAAAAACTTCTGCTCATCAAAAGGCACTATGAAAAAAATGAAATGCAAGACAGACTGAAAGAAAATATTCACAACTTCTGACAAAGGACATATTAACAATATATTTTTGATACACTTGCAACTCAACAATAAAAATATAAGCAATCCATTTGTGTTTAAATGGACAAAATATTTGAACATATACTTGACAAATGATGATCTGTAAATGATTAGTAAGTACATGAAAAGATACTCAAGATCATTAGCCATCAGAGAAACAAAATCAAAACCACAATAAGATATCAACACGTCCACTGGAATGACTAAAATGGAAAACAATTACAATGCCAAATATTAGTGAGGATATGTAACAAGTAAAACTTCAAATATTGCTGGTGGGAATGTCAAATTGTATATTCACTTTGGAAATACATATGGTAGTTTCTGATTAAGTTACATATACACCTACCTATGACCCAGCTATTCCATTTCTAGGTATCTTCCCACAAGAAATGAAAACATGTGTCCACACAAAGTCTTATATGAGAATGTTCAGCGAAGCTTTATTTGTAATAGCCAAAAACTAGAAACAATCCATATTTTCATCAATAGGAGAATGTAAAAACAAATTGTAGAACATCTATGCAATTGAACACTGTTAAGCAAAATACAAGATAGAACTATTGATACACACAATAATATAGGTGAACCTCAGGATATATGCTGAATTGAAGAAGCCAGACACAACAGAGTCCATACTGCATGATTTCACTTATATGACATTTTGAATGGCAAAACTAATCTATGGTGAAAGAAATAAGAACATAGAACAGTGGTTACATCTGAGGAGGGAGGGAGGAGGGATTGACTCAAAGAAAGAAAAGAAATCTTTCAGAGGTCATGAAAATTCATGTATCTTATACATATCTAGTATGCACAAATGTATACTATTGTCAAAATCCCATCGAACTGTATACTTATGATCTATGCAGTTTACTGTTTACAAATTAAACCTCAATTTAAAAGGGGGTGCCATTTATGAAACCATTAAAATATTAGGCACCCAGAAATTATTCTAATAAAAAATGAGCAAGCCTTTCACAGAGAAAGATATAAATCATCAATGAGATCAATTGAAGAAGACCTAAATAAATGGAATAATGATCCATGTTCATGGCTTGGAAAAACAAATATTGTAAAGTTATCAATCTCTGCAACTGATCTGTAAATTCAACATAGCTCCAATAAAAATTTCAGTAGAAATTTTTTTTTTTTTTTTTTTTTTTTTAGTGAGACGGAGTCTTGCTCTTGTGGCCTAGGCGGAAGTGCAATGGCATGATTTCAGCTCACTGCACCTCTGCCTCGATTCTCCTGCCGATTCTCCTGCCTCAGCCTCCCGAGTAGCTGGGATTACAGACACCTGTCACCACACCCAGCTAATTTTTGTATTTTTACTAGAGGTGGGGTTTCGCCATGTTGGCCAGGCTGGTCTTAAATTCCTGACCTCGTGATCCACCAGCCTCAGCCTCCCAAAGTGCTGGGATTACAGGCATGAGCCACCGCGCCCAGCCTCAGTAGGAATTTTTTTGGTGGAACTTAACAAGCTAATTTTAAAACATGTATGGAAATACAAAAACCAAGGATAACAAAGACGCTTGACAAAGACAAACAAATGAGGAAATATTTTCCCCAAATATCAAATGTACTATAAAACCACAAAAATTAAGAGTAGTATTTGTGCAAGTATAAACAAACAAGACAAATGGAATAAATGGCACTTCCAAAACCCCTACATCTAGGAACACTTGATTTGTGACAAAGATGGCAGTGCAATGTACTGGAAAAAAATACGATATTTTTAATAACTGGTACTGAGTTGACTGGATACCCATATGGAAAAAAATAAACTTAACTCTTATCTCACACCATATAAAGAAATCAGTTCCAAGAAGAACATATCTTTAAACGTGAATAACAAAATAAAAACCCTAAATATTAATATAATAATATTTTCATGACTGTGAGGAAGAGTGTATTTCTTGAACAGGAGGAAAACAAGCATCAACCGTAAAGAAAAAGATTAATAAAATCCACTAAGATCAAAAACTTAAAGTAAAAGAAAATATTAGCAATTTATGTAACTGATAAAGGGCTTACATTCAGAATATATACAAAGAACTCCTACAAATCAATAATTTAAAAAACAGCCCAATAGAAAAGTGCACATGAAATTTGAACAGGCACTTTACAAACTTCTATGGTTTGAGGGTATGTCCCCCACTTAAAATTCATATATCAGAACCTAAGACACAATGTGATAGTACTAAGAGACAGGACCTTAGAAGGTGATTAAATCATGAGGGCTCTGCCCTCATGAATGGGATTAGTACCCTCAGAAGATTCAAAGGAACTAGTTAGACTCTTTTGCCCATCTCTGCCTTCCACCATATGAGGACACAGCAACAAGGCACCATTTTTGGAAGCAAAGAATGAGCCTTTACCAGACGTGAAATCTGCCAGTGTCTTGATCTTAGACTTTCCGGCCTCCACAATTATAAGAAATGAATTCCTATTATTTATAAATCATTCAGTCTAAGGTATTCCTGTTATAGCAGCAAGAATGAATTAAGACACAAAGGATAATACCCAAATGACTAATAAAAAGGAAAAGTTGTTCAACCTCATTAGTCATTATGGAAATGCAAAATAAAGCCACAATGAGATAGTAGCTCTACATTTCTACCAGCATGGCCAAAATTAAAAAGACTACACATAGTTAGTAATGACAAGGATTTGGAGCAACAGAATTTCTCATACACTGTTGCGTAAATTGGTACAGCCACTTTGGAAAACACTTTGGCATTAAGTGTTAAAGATAAAAGTACTCATATCCTATAACCAAGCCACATACCCAACAGAAATGCATGCATAGGAGTATCAAGAGACAGGGTCAAGAATATTCAATAGTGGCTTCATTTGTAATAGCTAAAACTGAAAACAACCTAAGTGCCCATCAACAGTAAAATGTATAAATTATGATGTATATCTATGATGGGATATTATATAGCAATGAAAATGTGTAAACTACAAGTACATTTAACAACATGAATGAATGACTTGAAAACAGACACAAAAGAAATAAATTCTGTATGGTTCTGGTTGAAGTTCAAAACAGGCAAAACTAAACTGTAGCATTAAAAGTCAAGCAATGGTTGACACTGAGGAAAGTTCTAGCGTGAAGATAGAGGACTGGGCATGAGAGAGGTTTCTGGGGTGGTGACTGTTTTCTTTCTTCACCTTAGTGAAGATTGTGCAGATACTTGTTTTAATTTATTGAGCACATTTATTTTTTGTGATATATATTTTTTCTATGTGTGTATTAAACTTCTTTTAAAAAGTTAAAAATAAATTAATTAATTAAATAGTGCCTGGCATGCCACAAGCACTCAGAATAAAGTTCCCACTGTTATTCTCTCAGCACTGCTCTTACCCCTGAGCACACAGAACAGACTTTCTTCTCCCAGAGGGCTCTCCAAGGAAACTACAAGCTATCACAGGCAAAAGCGTTCCCCCTCCCCCTCCCCTCCCCCTC